>NW_020884899.1:150785-152708 GCF_003945725.1 Corapipo altera | reverse complement strand
AGGGACAGCACTGCACACCCCCAGGGCTGTCCCGGTCCTAGGCACGGGGCTGTGGGGACCTGCTGCTCCGAGGCCAAGTGGAAGCAATGAGTGTCAAACCAGTTCTTCTGTGAGAGGTGGGAAGGTTGCTTCGTAAGCAGGCAGAAATCATAAAAAAATGGAAACAGCTGTCGTGTTCTTGGCATGTTGTGTGTTTTATTACCTGTCTGTGCACGTTGCAATTCCCAAGAGCAGGGACAAAAGACACTGAGCTGAGCTGGTTGAAAGTGTTTTCTCACAACTGTGTCACGGTTCTGATCTCCCGCAAAAAGAATCAGAAGTGAATGTGAGTAGCAAAGTTCAGGTCTTGATCCACACCTCCAAAATCCTGGCTACCTGGGATCATTGGTTTTGTTTGTGTTAAACCCTGTTATTAAATTTTATCCTACTTCTGTCAAACACACCCCATTTACCCATCTATTACAGTGTTGGAGAGGCTATATTCACAAGGTGACAAAATACTGCAAAGGTTGTCTTTCTTTTATGCTACAATAGCCAGAGCTCATTGCAGTAGACTTTCTGAAATATCCCATACTTGGTAGCAACATCTTTTAATGTAAATCAGCCCCTTTTAATGTACGAATAATGAGGACAGAGAAAGAACATTTTACACACCAAAATATAAATTGAAGCTTTTTATGCATGAGTTGCTAAAAGATTATCAGATGTGAAATTGCTCAATTCATACGTTTGTTCCTTGATAATGCTAATGCACTTAAAAAATTAACTAACTGTAAGTAAACTAATTTGGCTTGGAGATCAGAGCATTTCTCTGTCAGTCCCTACGAGCTCAATCCCCACGGGTGATTGAAGGTCCCCACTGCTGGAGCCAGGACTGGGCAGGGCTCAGCACTGCACCAGAAACTCTTTCTGCAGGCACGGTGCAAGGACTGTGCTCACTACGAGGGCTGGGTGGACAATAGTGGGATGGAAGTGATTTTGGTTTGCTTGTCTGAACACCAAGGTTTTTTTGAGATAGTTGTAAAAAATTTATACATCAGTCACGCAGCACTAAAGAAAAAGGGTTTCTGCAGGTTGGTTTGGGTTTGTTTTAAGCAGAATACTATGAACTTTATAAATAGTAAAAATACAAGTTTTGTCAAAAACATAACTTGACAACTGTCATTTTGTTGCCCAGAGAAAATGCGAGCAGTTTCCAGCGGCTCTCAGGAGCCCTTGCCCCGCTGTCGGTGGCCGTCCTTGCTGTGGGAGCCCGACTTCCCATGCTGGCTCTGCCATCCCGGGCAGCGCCCAGGGTGTGCTCGCTGCTCCGTGGGCAGGAGCCGACAGCTAACGCAGCACAACTTCTCCTTTTAGAGCCTACTCGGTGCTTGTCCTGCGCAGCCGAGAAACCAAAATGCCCGCAGAATCTGCATGGTGCCACCCTGCTTTGCTCTTGCTTCTCTCCTCTGTGCCCCTGTGGGCAGCTGAGATTTCCTGCAGGAATGAAGATGGGGAGATAGTCGACTGGTAAGTAAATACCGTGCCAGGGAGAAACTCTGGGTGAGTAAATAAAAACACTTGAGACTAAGCCGCGGGAAGTGGGTGGGTCACTGAGAAGCAATGCAGGGCAATCACTAGTTCAGTCCTGTGAGTCTGCCTGTGAGTAGTGGCAGAATTTTGCACCGGGAAAACCAAGGTTAAGTTATTGAAATGTGATTTCATTTCTCTGAACCAACCACCGTACCGCATTATGACTAACTGCAAAATAATCACCGTTTTACACGGCGTTCATGCCTCATGATCAAAGGGAGCATAACGTGTGTAGGGGTGCCAAGGCTGTGCTCGCCAGCGGCAGCCCCGGGGGCACCGGCCCGGCCCGGGCTCCGGCACAGGGCTCACCTGGCACAGGGCTCACCTGGCACAGGGCTCACCTGGCACAGG
>NW_020884899.1:47895-150775 GCF_003945725.1 Corapipo altera | reverse complement strand
CTCACCTGGCACAGGGCTCACCTGGCACAGGGCTCACCTGGCACAGGAGACTGAGCCGGGCGGGAGAGCCGCCCGCGTCCCGCCCTTGGTCTCGCAGTTCTTGCCTGAACAGCAGCGGGGGGGACTTGTCCCTTTGGTGCCGTGGCTGAGGGGGGCGGAGGCTGAGCCGCCCGGGAGGGATGCGGTGGCAGCAGTGTGGCAAAGCCGCCTGTGTCCTGAGGAGCAGGGACCACTCCTCACCACGTTATAGCTGGTACCACCCCGCTGCCAGCAGCGAGCCCGACTTTGGGTATTAAATGATTAATTGGATTAATGGACTTTGAAGATGAAAGACGCAAAGTACAATTGCATAATACATATCCAGCTCAGGTTTAAAAAGTGAAATGAGGGCTCTTAAAAAAGAGCACAGAAGCTTCCCGAAGATAATTATCAACCAATTTCAAAGTAAAAGTGTTTTTCTCATGGAACAATGATTAGTTTGGATACAAGTGATAAAGAAGTAGGCCCATCGTTTCCCTTGCCCACAAAGCTAACTGCAGGGAAAGCAGGTGCTCCTTGCTCAAGCAGGAGCACAAAGCTGGCTTCGCTCTGTGTTGGTGTAGCATCAAATGTATGATGTCCATCCCTGTGACTTGTCACCCTTGCCAAGGCATTTCTGGATAACATGATTTATTTTTTAAAGAATCAGTTGGTGCAACTACCCAACGACTTAAAGGTATGAGATATTTCATTTTCCTTTCTCCCCACACTGCAATTATTCCTTGCAGAATGAATTTTTTGTGCTAAAGCTAAAAAAAAAAAAAAACCCAGACCAAAATCTAAACAAACAAAAAACCCCACATAAAACCACTTTTACCATCCATTTCTTCAATGAAGACAATTTTTATATCCATATTCCTGCGCCTCCACATGAATGCCAGTGACATGGGGCCTGCTCCAGGTGGGAACTTTGGCATCTGCACAGGCAAATCCCTGTTGTCATTGACAAATTTAGCAGGAAGGACAACAGGATTTCCTTTTCAATGTGCCCTGACTAAACGAAAGAGAAACTTGCCTGTCTGCCAGGATCATCCTAGTTTATTGAAAAGAAAGGGTCAGCCTTTGGATTCTGGATTTGGTTGCTATGAAGCTGACAGGAGAAGCAGAACTGAAACTGCTGAGAAGAGCTTCCTCTTAACCAAAAGATGCCCTTTCAAACAAACAGCACTGCAGGTTTAATTTTCAGTTAGCACAAGCTTTATGAGAGTTCCTACTATCCAGTGGTTTCATCCTGCAGAATTCTGTAATTAGTCATTATTAGTATTCACACACCCTTTCATTTGCTGCTAAACTGGAAGAATCAGTTGCCTTATCTGACTTGATCCCATCTGTACTCCCAGCTGGGCTGGCAGCTCCTACCCCTGTGCAGTGCCTGGGCGGGCAAAAGCCTCCCATGCTTTCATTCCACGCAGGAGCTCGTCCCACTCTCTTCACTGCACCTCACACAGAGGCTGCAGGAGCAAACGGCCACAGGTTCAGCTTTCTAAGGAGGGCTTAGAGTCTTTCCCTTATTTTTCCAAACTCACTGTATTCTGTGGGGTTTCCCTGCAAATAAAAGGTAAAACTGTGCTTTCTGAGAAGTGTTGAGTTGAGGACTGAAGCCACAGATCCCCATTGTTTGGGTTGGTTTTTTTTCAATAGGTAGGAGGGGAAGAAATGAAGATGTGATATAGAAGTAACGATATGACTTTTTGTTGTAAGCTGGTGTTCAGTCATAAGCAAACAATGTGACAATGCTAATCATGTCTAAGCAGCTTCATTTTTCCTTGGCTCTTCTTGAGAAATTTCCCGTGCACAAATAGCAGTAAAGTTTTTAGACAACTTTAATTGCTAATATACTCAGTTGGCTTTCTAGAAAGAGCCAAAACATGTATCCACTGGGAATTGGCAAGCAATTTACTGATAGCTCAATGACTAGTGTTTCCGTAAGCATACCTAAGGTGGATTTGTCAGATGCAAGACTGTAAACACCTCCAAAGCAAAAATATTCCACTACATTTCAAAACAGTTTGGAAAGGCTTCATCTACTAATTCCTGGTTTAGCTTGTACTACTGTAACTACTGCTATTCCTCTCCTTTTCAAATCTTCATTTCAGATAAAGGGATTGTTGTGACACCTGCTGCACAGACAGGCACGGGCAGCTCTCCCCAGCCTTGTTACATAAATCACTTTCTTCTCTGCAATCTGTCATCAGAAGTTATTTCTCCCGAGGTACTTAAGGAACATCATTCAGTCAGTGGCAGCACAGGTGGATTACCAGGGTGACCAGTGGTGTGTGTTTTTCTTCTCCCTCTACATGTGCATTTCCCACAGATTAAATATCCTCTTCTAGCAGAACCCTTTCCTGCCACTTCTTGCCTGCATTTGGAGATGCCTTTTGTGACCAACCTGAGACTGTAAATCAACTGGGCAAGGCTTATTCCTCCTGATATACTTGAAGGGTTAAGCACAGGCTGCATTTCTGGTGAATAGTATAGATTGAAAATAATGCCACCCAGTCCTTACTATTGACGTAAATAACAAATTACTCAAGTACAGCCCTTGAAGAAAGTGGCTGAATTAATTATATTGCAATTAATCCCATGGACTTTTGCAATGGGAAAACTTGTTTTCTTTATGGGGGACCTTAGTATGAACTGAGCCATTTACTGACAATATTGAGTACTCTACAATTTTGAAAAGATTTGTGTTTCTGGCTAAAAGTTTGCAAATATCCAGTCTATAACAGTTCAGCAGTGTGCAAGTCTCTTGGGAAAAGTAGGATTGGAAGAACATTTTATCACCATGCTTTATGCTTATTTAGTGATTGTGAAATGTATAAATGTAAGACAATGCATTCTTTATTTTAATACCTAATTTTATCTATTTAATATAAAGCCATATTTATATAAGTTGTTTGACCATGAGAACATCAGACTGGGTTTGGGACCTGAGGCTCTCAGGTCCAGAACCAGGAGCAATAGGGATTTGGTGGACACCAAACTAGGGCTACCTGAAATACTTTAGGGGTACCAACAGCAGTCTGGCCACAGCAACAGGAGTTTGGTGCTGAATCAGCCTCCCTTGGTTGCTAAGAAGCAGAACAAATTTATCTGCAGCAGGTATTGTGCTGTGGAACTGCAGCTGGTTCCTGTGCTGGATCATTGCTTTGAGGCTGGGATGTCCACACTGCGTGCTGGTGGCACTGCTCCCCCTCCAGCCGAGGCATTCCCAGAATTACCCTTCTCTTCCTCAGGTGGGAAGGAGATACTGCTTTACACATTCAAATAGGGTGGTGGTAAAAAAGTAATTGCTCTTCCCTGTTGCAGGTTTGCTCTTTACAAGTTACCAAAACATGCTAAAGGAGAGATTCCCATGCTGGGGCTGGAATACATGTACATGGATGCCCTGGCTCCACAGTGGCAGCTTGGTAAATACCTCATCAACACGACGCAGGGCGCTCTGGGACGAACACTGAAGCAGCTGTATGACACATATGAATCTAAGGCAAGTGACATTTAATTATTGTTAGTATGTTTACTTGCTATTGCATGCAGATGAAATGAAACCACCCAAAATAAGCACATGGAGGTATGGCCAGACCTGACTGCCCAGATCTACTAAAGCACATCAAGGGGAGCGCCTTGACAGTGGGCAGATTATTTGCAGTTTTGGCTACAATTAGAAATTATCCTCAAAATTCTAATTTCTAGTCAAGCGTTTCATACGCTTAAAGTATTGCCCATCAAAAAAGAGTGTTGGTACATACTCCCTTTGGCTTCTTCTCTGCAATTCGTGTTGAGCAATATCTGAAGCTGTGAACTGGCTTGGAACTCAGAGCAGGGCCAGTGGTGACTGTTACAGACACTCGTCCTCAGCCCTCCTATGTGCATGTGTTTCCCCCCTCAAATCAAATCTGTATCACTGTGACTGCTCCAGCGGTGATATGCTACTGGTTGGCCTTTTTTTTTTCTCCCACAGGGAGACACCTCACATATATATATTTGTGTGAAGTGATTATAAAATATCACAAGATCTGCCTGTAGTTATTTTTTTACCATCTACATAGTATTGTTGAGAGTCTGGGTATGTCTTTGCATTTCTACTCTGGGTTAGTGGTAGGGTGTCATTAATTTATATGAGGAAGAGATTCCCAGAAGTCAGTCAAATACTGTCAGTCCAGAAAACTGTCCTGTTGCAGGTCTCGCTGTAATTGTAATAAACTGTTTACAAATTCTTAGTACATTGGGAGGGGAAGCATGTCCCAACTCCTTTGAAGTCCTTTGTTCAGGGGAAATAAGGTGCGGCCACATGCAAATATTTTGCAAAAAAGCTTTAATTGCTTGCCCTTCTTGAGAACACTTGTCATGTCTATTTTTACTCAGCAAATGTTTTCACCGGATCTGATTGCTAAATCAGAGAGAGGCACAAAAAACAGAGAGGGGAACTTTTTTTTCAAGCAAATGCCATAAACCCATGTAAACTGTCTTAGCAAGCATATTCAACCCTGTGAAAAAGGGCTACTGCAGTGATTGAGAAAACTTCCACTTCATGTTAACCAGAGCCCTGATGCTGAGTCTTCAGGCTTATTTTACTGTAGCATCTGTGAAGACTGTGTCAGCTGAACTGGAAGCAGGATTAGGCTCGTGATGTTCACCCAGAGTCCTGAATTCTTCTGTTTCCAGCAGATGTTCTCTTAAATGCCTTCCTTTTCCTCAGTGTCATGTTTCAGAAGTGTGTGTTTCCCTGCAGAGGAACACCATTGCCTATGTGATATACAACGATGAGATCCCTGGATTGGACTCCAAAGGGTGGAAAAGTGGACACACCAAAGGTACAGGGAGTGTCCCAACCTACTGTTTTCTCCTTTCTGAAGTTATGGATAGCATCTACTTGTCTGTTTGTCTACCTGCATAACTAAAATTCCTGCCTAAAGCAAAACTGGAGAATGATTTGCATGATGTGTGGTTTGTTGTATAGTTACATATGCTGCAGCTTCTGTTTTGGTTTTGGTATGCTTGTGCTGTGTGAAGGATCTTAGGGCTTTTGGACTCTTTGTTTCAAGAGTTGAAACTCATACAGATTCTTTTAGTGAGTACAAACCACATGATCCTGTGCTTGATGGCAACAGCAGTACAAGATGTGAAAGGAAAGACACCCTCATCATATACCCCTCCAAACTCTCTGGGGTAAGAAACTGCTGCCAAGATCATGGTATGCAGTTACAGAAACCCAAAATTTAGATATAAACTTCAGTGGAGGTCTAAATGTTCCCTTGAGGAAGCAGATGGGGTTTGCCCAGCCTGTCTTGGGTATGACCATATTTTGCAGGGCTGTATTTTCAGGCTGCAGGAATGGGGACAGCTCAGGAGCCATGCTCCACCCTGGAGTAGCCTCCAGAGGGGGAAAGTGTAGCCCGTCTTGGTCTAGAAGAGAAGACACAATGTTGACAGAATCTGTTTCCCCTTATCCAGTGAATATATGAAGGGAGGGAAAATAAGCAGTGGAGAGAGGGTCACAGTCAGAACTTTCGAAGACAAAATTTGAGCAGAGGAAGAGAGGTTTTGAAAAGATTTTTTTTTTCAAATGAAACATGATGACAGTTTGAGTTAGTCTATGCAGGAAAGAATTGATGCAATTTTAATACAATATTAGTCTCCTATGATCCATTAATCTACTCTAGAACCAGTTTACTGTAGGTATTAACATGTTGAAATGTGGTCTCCACAGCAGCAAAACCAAAGCAGGACACAGCTCTATTGTCTCAGGGCTTTTTCGTCCTTAATTCATTAGCAGTAACTTTTTTTTACAGGATTTCTGCTCTTGGACAAATCACAAGGCTTCTGGGTAATTCATAGTGTGCCTCTGTTCCCTCCCATCCCTGAGGAAGGTTACGGGTATCCAGCTACTGGGGAGTCCTTTGGACAGACGGCCATCTGTATAACCTTCAAATATGACCAGTTCACTGAAATAGGTATGAAAAGCTTTGCCCTAAGAAAGCCTTTGTCCCACCACAGCTCTCTGATTGCTTTCCTTGAGACTTCACCTCAAAAATTCATTGTTCTTGACCTTTGTTGTCAGACTGGGAAACCAAATGGGGCCTTGGTTTCAGTTATGTTTATCCAACGATTTCTTGCTTGAATGTGGGAAATTCACTCTTCCACTCTGTTTCCTTCTCCCCATGGGGATTATTAGGATAATAATAGTCACAAGTGCTTATCAAGGGTAAATTAGTCTGTGTATACGAAGTGCTTTGGAAACATAAAGTAGGATGATTAATAATTTTTAACAGTAATAGCTCATTCAGCTACAATCACCTGCAGTTCTAAAAATGTAAGGCAACTACAGCTTGAGCTGAAGTAGTAGCCTTGACTCATCAGAAATATGAACTATGGAATAAATATCACCTAGAATTTCCCCAGGTATTTTTTGCCACAAAACCCACCAATACTGAATATATAAAAAAAAACAAACAAAAACCCCAACAAAATATATACCTCTAAGATTCAGAACTATCTGACAGTGATAACTGGTAGTGGAATCCTGAAAAGAACTGTCAAAAGGCATTACAAGAAGTCGTGCTGGCATGCTCCTTACCTCTTTTCACACTGTTTTTTCACTGTTTTCTCAGTTACAAACCTCAAATCATATTAATGAAGCACACATGCTGTGCAAATTGCCAGAGTGGCCACACCTTAGAGTAATCTAAACCAGGTTCCTGTTTGTGGAAACACATCTGTGCACGTGTTTAGGGAAAGAGGACAAGAAAATGAGATGCACACTAGTGCTTTTCCTGCCTCATCCTCCCAGCTTCTGATAATCTGTGGTTCAGGGATTTCCTGAGCCAGAAAGACTGGAATGTTCCTGATGGACTGGTCTTCCCTGAACTCATCTAATGAGCCCATTTGTTCCCTAGCTCTCTATGATATCCATAGCAAGGACTTCTACAGTTAAGCTGAGCAGTGTTCAGAAAAGTGAATTTCTTCTGGAAATTCAATCCAGACGCTGAAACTCAAGTTCTGTTCTCCCTAAAACCAAACTAGACCCTTGGGCAGCTCTTCTGTTTGCATTTGGCTTTGCAGCTGTAACTGACTAGAAACCACTTCTGTAAATACAGACAGGTTTGGATTTACACATGCTGTCTGAGTGCTGTGTGGCTGCACAGAGGCTTGAAGATGAGCAGGGGTGGAAGTGGCAGTGGACCAAGACCACCAGTTAACAGTTCTGCTAATAATGAGGCGTGAGTGGAAAAACCTGAGCGTGCTCTCCCAGTCAGTCTATGTGCTGCAGACCCACCTGGAATACAAAGCAATTACATATATTTTTGGTTGGTAAAATAAGATACTTTAATGCAAACTCATCCAGAGGGAGGCTGTGAAGATTAAGGACTTACATTTCCTTTCCAAGGCAGAACTTTGCTCTCTTGATTGCTTTGCTTTAGCCCATTTTAATTCTGCATATGTTCATTTCTGTGGGTTTTTCTCAGACCAACAGATGTTGAGTTATAATCCCGGAATCTACAGTTGTTCCATCCCTAGCATCTTCCAAGCTGATCTCCCAAATCTGCAGAAGCTCTGTGCAAAGTCCAGGCTGCCCGTGGTCCCCTTGCGCCACCTCACCAAGCTCCAGTCAGCTCATGGGGAAACCTTTCTCCACTTTGCAAAGTCACACTCATTCATAGATGGTAAGGGAACCTGTTGCTCTATGTATCACACATTCTCAATTAATTCTTAATGTATTAATTAATATATTCTTTGACAGTTAGTATTTTCAGCTTCACAAATGAATGAAACAGAGGGCAAGGAATGGTGTCCCATCTTAATATTCTCTCAGCCCCACAAAGCAAAAAACCGTCTGGTCCATCCTAAGGTGTTCAACAATGATATTTTCAGAAAATTTATTTCCTGTTATTGAACGATAACAACAAAGAAGAAATCATCTGGGGTCTTTTTGTTATCAAGAAGATTTGCAATTGTTTTGTCCTTTCCTTTTTTTCCTGCTGGTTGTTTGTAACAGGTTTTCTAGAAGGAGAAAAATTAGAAATGAACTTCTGAAACCAAAGTCAAAATAAGGGGAAGGGGCAAAACCCCCTCTGGCTGACTTTATGTGTTGCAATGAAATGAGCGTAATTTAGATGATATTTTTCAGTCTGTTTTTAAATGAAGGAACATGAAAGATTAATTTCCCACACCCTGTGTTATTCCACAGATATCTATGTGGCCTGGATAGCTCAGGAACTGAAGACCGATTTGTTGGCTGAATCCTGGCAGCGTTCTGGCCAAAAACTTTACTCAAATTGCTCTCTCGATTACCACGTCTACAACATAAACCTAATAGGGATGCCATTGAATTCCACCTTTCATTCCATTAATGATCATTCCAAATGGGCTGTTTCAAGGAAATACAAAGATCAGTGGACCTGCATCGGAGACTTAAACCGTGCTGCCGAGCAAGCTTGGAGAAGTGGTGGGTTCATCTGTACCCAGAATGAACACATCTACAGTGCCTTCAGGCACCTGATAATCCACTACGAAAGCTGCACTGCTGCTTCCACAGGGATATAACAGACCATTCCTCCCAACCAGCACAGCCCTTATTACATAGAAAGTGTGTGAAATATCTGCCTTAAAATGTATTTCCTCTGTGAAAAATGGCCCTGTGCGTTGCCAGGTGTGCTAGATCATCACCTTGTTGGCTATAAAAGCAGGTGGTGTGTAGGTAAATGATGGCTGGTTTGCTCTGGTGTGGGACCCAGAGGCTCTGCGTGTGCTGAGCCGTGCTCTGCTCTCTGCTGGCTCCTCACCATCCGTGTCAGGATGGGATAGGATGGGATGGGATGGGACCCTGTGGCACAAGGCTGCACCAAAGCACATCACTGTGGGTGCCCTGCATGGGCACCCCTGGAGCAACTTGTGAGCTGGGGCTGCATGTGGGATGGGAAGGACAACAGAAACCTCTCTCCTGGGCTGGGTTGTCAGGAATGGGCAGTCGGCAAGGGACAAGTACCCCAAAATACCTCAAAATCACCCCATATTTCAGGTGCTGTTGAGATAAATCACAGCATTTCTGCTCAGTTTGGGCTGAATCTCTTAAAGTGCTGATTAAATCCAGACAGGGAAATAAGTAGATCTGTGGACAGGAAGGCTTCATTTTTACGTGATTCATTTTTAGAGAATAAATGAGCTTTAAAGCATCTTTAAATCATCTCTATAACCAATAGCTTGGGAGTATTTCTAGTGCTTTTATTCATGTACAGCAATCTTATAAACAAATAAACATGTTCAAAATTTGAATAAGCAAAATAAGAGAAAAAACAGTCTGTTGACAGTCTCCCTCTTCCATCTGTATAGTTATTTGTGGTTTGTTACAATGTATATAGCTGCCAAGGGAAAAATGGACACAATTAGGGAAAAAAATAAAGAAAAAGGAAGAAAATATTTGAAGGAAGATGTTATTTATCTACATTTTCACATTACAACAAATGTGACTGTTAATTTTCAATATCTCCATTCTCAGGCTTAGGACCTGAAGTTTGCATGGAGTTGCTGTAAAGACAAGCTAATTTGGAAAATCCTGATACACTCTTGGGTTCAGATTTCAGAATTGTATCTGCATTAATATGTTCCCAAATATATTTATAGGGTTCTATCTCACTCGTAATTTTTTTCCTGAATTGCTGATATGAACTGTCTGAAGAATTGGCTGTCCCACTAATATTTCTGTTTTGCTGTGTTCCTAGTTCCTACCACTGGTTCTCCACAAGTGTCTTAAAAGGAATTAGACGGAAAGAAATGCCCCACAACCACAGGAGGTTGTCAAATAATGTATCAAGCCTTCATAATGAAGGGAACTGTGCAAGAATAGATTTCAAAATTAGCCAGTCTGGATCAAAGGCAAACCCGAGTCTCATAGCTCAGTGAAAATAGTGTAGATAGCTTAGATATCCTGCACAAAATTTTTTTTTAACTTTTCTCTGCCTATGACATAACATTTGATAAATAGTTTGCTTGGTAATGCTTTTTCTCTGATGCTTGTGAAATTGTTTAACATATACACCTTTCATTCTTTTGCTAGCTAGGGTCGAGCAACACCTTTTGTGGCAGCAAATATTGCCAGTGACACAGAACACTGCGCCGTGGGATGGAAGGGCATCACTCAGATAAGCCAAGATAGAATTAATCTCTCTTGCCCATCTTTTCATGGCAGACACTAACCTGACCTGCCTGTCTGAGCTCTGGCATCTTGCCCGTGGGTTTGTGTACACATGATCTCAGTGTACAGGGCTGGTGAGAAACCCTCCACTGGAGACTGCTGGTGAGGCTCCCTGTGGTGCCTCAGAGAGCATCTGCACCTGTGGCACAACCTGTAATTATGGTATTTTCAAATGCTCAGCCACAGCATTTGGATTCACAGAGTTGGATAGCAAAGAGTCTCTGTCCCACAGGTTGTCACAGAAGTGTTGCCACAGCCCTGCTTCCCAGGCTACACGTCACCAGTCTGTCACTTGACTTTAAGTGCTGATTGCTGTTCTTAATTATTTGATCAATTGATAGCTGGCATAAGGCTAGACTACTTAAGCATTTACTAGACTAACTTAAGCATTCCTCTTTCAGTATACCCAGGACTGGTTGCCTCCATTTTGTACCTGAGGAGGTATAAAGAGCAGTGGGAAGGTGCAGAGAAACAGCTGTACCATACAGCAGTACAAGCATCTCAATATACAGACTCATTTCAGTGGTGTGGCAATAAACAGGCTGCAGATCTGGTTCTCTCATGTTTTAGCTGTAAACAGCTTTAATTCAGTTTTGCTATTGTTGTGTAACCTCAGTATTTGCATATCATAGTATTTCTGCTACACACCTTATGAAACATGGGCAGGCTCTTCGTTTCCCAAAAGAGACTGATAGTCAACAAAATAAACCAAATAATAGATTTTTAAAGGGTTTGTAACTCAAAGGCTTTCTGTGCAAATGCAAGACCATAAGCCACTTACTCAACCTCTTATGCCCTCACAGTACGCACTGTGATCAATCATTAGTGTGAAATACTTTTTGCCTACTTTATATGCATATATGTATGTATTCATAAAGTTTTTAAATTTAAAATACACTGTTCTATTTTAAAATGCCAAACACTCAAGAAAGACCTGCCTGTCCCAGTGATTCTGTGTTGCCTCTGCTGCCCACCATGACCCTTTTGACTGGGCAGGCTGGTTGCTGCAGAAGGGGACACGTGGCACAGCCCCTCTGCAATTTCAGGGGGATGTGCTCAGCAAAAGTGACCCTGCAGAAGCACTGGACCCTGGCCTGGAGAAGGAATAAAGCTGCTCTCTTGTCTGCAAACCTGGAGTATCTTCTCAGCGTGCAGGTATGGCTATTCTGACCCTTGGGCTCTGTTCTAGTTAGACTAAATGAGAACATTTATTATACATGAAAATTGTTTGCTGAGGGAGTAGGAGAGGCCAAAAGAAAACATTATTAATCCACTAAACATTACTGTACTGCAGCCAAGTTTGTAACAAACACAACAGTAGGGATCATTGTTTGGTATAAATTGCCTTGTAATCATTTCCACAAGCGGAGGCTCAGTCCCAGCACGCCTGACACGCTTGCAGGGTGCAGGAAATGCAGATACAGTCTCTTGAAATACATGCCTGCCATTTGCATCTCCTGCCCTCACCACTGCTACTGCCACCCCAGAGCAAGGGCAGAATTGCTCAAAAAGCTGTGATGATTTTTCTGTAAACCCCTCTATCCCTGAGGATGCTTCTCTAACACTGGTAACTGTGGGTCGGTAGGGCAGTGGTTTGCTGTGTTGGAAAGTGCAATTTTACACAGACTTAATGCAAGAGGTCAACGGATTTGACATTGAAGAAAAGCTAAACATAAAAAAAATGAAGGCTTAAATATTTAAAATGTGTGAGGTTTAATTCCAACTGGGCAATTACAATAAACTGGAATGCAGGCAGAGGCATTGCAGCCTGAGCCCACTTCACAGGGCAGCCTTTGTGATGGAATTGCTTCTGGTGTCTCCACAATGACCGAACATACATTATGGGAGTGATGAACAATGTAGCTGCCCACCAGCAAGTCAAAAGAAGCTTTGGGAGAAATTTCTCTGTTTTCCCTTCTCCAAGACATGCTAACTTAGCCTGGTGCTTGGACTTGTCACAGGGGTCCACAGGTGTCCTTCTGAACCAGAGCAAAGTCTGCTTCAAAGTGTGCATGATGGCACTTTAAAAAGTACAGCAGTCCTGCACAAATTAGGTTTTGATCATTTCACTGTCAGTAATACCCGGTATTCCAGCTGTCCTTACAAACCACACACACTGCTCCCCTCTTGGCACATTTTGTGCAGTTTTTCTGCTCTCAAAAAAACCCCCCCAAAACCAGGAAGTTTCCAGTAAACACATCTAATGTAAGTGCCTGTGTCAAACAGGGCTTCCTCAGCTTCCCTGCAGCATGAAGGGAGGTTATTTTTACAAAGACATATGGGCCCTCTCATCCCTCTCTTTTGTTTAAATGTACACAGTCCTGGCTTCTGACAGTAGTGAAATGCTCAATAACATCACTGTGAGAAATGTTTTTAATGTATCAAACCATCCTTGGCATTATTAGCATAGTCACATAATTATCCATGGAGAAACACCCATATGTTAACGCCCATAAAGTATTGTGTGAATCTCTTTTATACCTTTATTTTCAGTTTCTGGGAAAGATACATCACTGGGTACTTAATATAGCAATTGCTTCAGAAGGTGTAAGCTGCCTATGCCCGCGGTGAAATGGTCGGGAGGCAGAGTAGTGCTGGCAGCGTCATCTGAAAGCTCAGTAAGCCACAGTCTAACTGTGCTCAGAATGTGATGCAAGAATACGATGCACCTCTTTAATTTCACAAGAGATTTCTTAAAAAGACAGGAATTTAAAAACGAGAATGAACAGAAACTGATGGTAGGCTAAGTGTGAAAACACACCTTGTAGGGAACAAATTCTTCATAGTACAACAAGGCAGAGAGCCTGATCTGAAATTCCAAGCTGGGGTAGCAGTATCAGTGTTTTCTAGATATCCTGATACCCTGAGTATCTTAGCCGTATCTGACACTTTTGTATTTAGACTGGATATACCAGATTAAAGATCTAATCTGCTGAATTTTCTCATCATCCTTACAAATTTGGCATGAAGGTAGTAAAAGAAGTTGTGTGTGAACCCAGAAATTGGTTGTAGCACTTTCAGATCTTGGCCTCAGACAGCATAATCTAACTTCTAATGCAGACCCATTGTATGCTTATCTTTAGGGTTTTTAAATTATTTATCCCAGTATTACAAATATGTTATTCTATGTGTATGTGATATGTTCATTTTACTAAAACTGTTAAATACAAAACATTAGGACATGAGAAATATATCTCACTTTTTATAAATAGTTGTGTTACACTTTTACTCAAGTGATTTTAGTAAATCCTTTCGATTTTATTTTTTTCATTTGCCTTTGCTTGACATTTCTTCCCAAGGTGTCTGGTGACTATTCTGATTCTTCTGTAAGAGAGATAAAAGTAAGGAACATTCTTCCCCTCCTTTGATCACTTTGCAGCTTGGGAACTGCAAACCCATACTCAAATATTCAGAGCTTACAGGAGCAGAGCATAATATTTAATGTTGCATGCTAAAGTAAAGGCAATTGCTACAAGTGGTTCACTGTAGTACAGTAGTTCTAGCATTGCCTAATTTATTAATCATAGAAATGTTGCATGCAAATTAGCCACAGAGTTGTGCATCATAATACAGTAATGCAAAAATCTGTCTTCACATGTATTAATGCTCGTAAATTATGGATATCACACTACAGCATTACACAGTTTCCCCATTACATTCCAAAACTTGCTGAAAGCTCACTAAAAGCCATGTTACTGAGTGTTTTCTTTTTGTTCCTTACTTCTGGCTTTCTAAAGTGCGAGAGTATTTAGCTGCAGGGCATTTTTGTGTCTTCCTTTTCCCAGGGTTCCTTTTTGGGCTAACATTCTGCCAGCCAAACATCAAGATTTCTCTTGCTATAGTGCAGTTTAAAAACATATTTTTGCTCTGGTATGAGTATGGTCAGCACCACTGCCCTCCCCTGCTCTGAAAGCTGCTCCATTTCACGTCCTGACCTTGTAAATGCTAGGCACTCTGCAAGGGAAATCTGCATCTTTTCCTCTCTTGCTTTCTTAATGCTCCAAATATTTCTTTCAGGAAAGTCAAGGTGAGAATAAAGGAACTGACAATGTTGCATGGAATATTTTGCAAAAAAAGACCATGAAAGAATTTCTGCACAGCAAATAGGGATAGTCTGTGCAGTTGTATCCCCAGCCACTCACCAACTTGCCCTCCTCTTACTGTCAAAAGATGGGAAGAAACAGAGAAATGGGAGCAAAGAGAGTTTGCAGGAAAAAGGGAGAAGAAGGAATAAGACAACTGAAGGTGAGCAAGACAGAGAGAGCAAGGGAAGAGCAGAAGGAGCGTTAGGATTGTCAACACCAAGGAGGTCAGAGACCTTGAGTGTGATGACAGAGAAACATTAGGAGTTAGCTATGCAAAAATCCAGTTTACAGGATATTTAATTTACTATGATAGATACTTAACATTTATCCATTTTACAGATACAGTCTCCACAGGCTACACTGCGGAGATAAAAATGAAAGGCATAAACTGAAGTGACTTAGCCAAGCAGTACAAAAACATAAACCAAAACAACACCCGAGAGGAAGTTGCTACCTCTCTGTTACCAAACTACGAGAGGTGAGGTAAGGCAAAGTCAAAAGCATTAAATAGGTAAAAGTAAGTGAGAGAAATTCATAAGCTAGGCTAACCAGTTTGAACCACACGTATTTGAATAAGATGCTAAACCACTTTTAAAAGAAGGAAACTAAGATTAAGCTTTAAAGCCAATACAAAAATACAGTAAAAACAGGAGACGCAAAACATTCATAGGAGTAACTGCAGATTATTTCATTACAGCTGGTAATGCTGAAGTGAGCTGCATTCATTCTTGTAGTATTGAGAGAACTGCAGGCAAAAAAAGTAATACAAATACAAAAGAAAATAAACAGAAAATACACAGAGATAAGAAGACTGATGCCTTTAACACTTTGCTTTGGGGATTGTTATTACAGATATATTTACAACATATGGTCTGTTATTGTCAGGTTAAAAATCAAGTTTTATTTAGAAACCTCCCGAGCTTTATGTTTTCTTCAGTATCATCTCTGATCCTACTTTGCTCTCCAGCACTAAACAAACTACCACTGGTCTAATATAGTAGTTTCTCACTGCACTTAGTGTCAAAATCAGTAAGTATTCCCAGGTATTACTTACTGTCACTTGGCTCATGGTGGCTGTTTTGTCACCTCCTGGTCTTGGGTCCCACAGAGGAATAATGGCAGTATAGAAGCTGTAGCTCTATAAAAAGTGTCATGTTAATATTAGAGGAGGAGCTAGCCATAAGGGGTTGGCTTCACAAATGTAAATATTTCATAATTTATTTAGCAACGTGGCTTTTCTTTTTCCCCCAGGCAAAAACTTTAATAAAGGAATAGATCTGCTGCAACAAAGGAAATAACAGCAAAAACAGAGACAAGGACACATCCTAACCCCACTAATATCAGCAGGAATTTGCCTTCATCTTCAGTGGGAACAGAACTTCAAAGACATGGGAATCACCTATAAAACCTGAAGGGTAAAATCTGAACCTTCCATAGTCTATGACACAAACTGTGTTTAGAGGGTGATAGCATAGTCCCGACACGATGAAAATGTCCCTCGCAGGAGTTGCACTCCTTGGCCTGACCACAGCCTTGTCCCCAGCACTGCCAGGGTGGCTGTTAGGACAGACCCCAGAGAAGTCTCATGCACAGGCAGCTTCTTTGAGAGAACTTCTGTGAGGCAGGACTACACAGGAGCTGGCCAGAGATGAACTTCCTTTTGGTGGACACTGTCTCTCTTTGTTCATGGCTATACTTTCAGTGCCTAAGTCAGGAAGAAGTGATATCCTCACCTTTAGGGGTATATTTTTTTACATCTCAGTAACTTAAGATACTCTTTCAAGGCCTGCCTCTGGCAGAATGAAGGCTGAAAGCTCTATCTCCTTAGTCCTACTTTGTGTTGTTAGAACTGAGGAAGATGGGCTGTGTGGATATAAAGACTCTTTTCTTCTCTAGGGAGATGTAAGATCTCCCTAGAGGACTAAGAACATCTTCTGGGTGCACACTGCTTTCTAAGTGCTGTGAATGTGGGAAGGCCAGGAGGAGGGAACTCATTCCTGAGTACCTCTGCAGGTCTTGTTTTGGTACTGGCACCATACAGCAAAGTAGAAATTAAAAGAGTAGAGATACCATTCTTCTGCTAACAGCAGAATTAGTTTCCCTCTCTTTCCTTTGGATGATTCCTTATGCTTCTGTTGCTGGGAGCACATAATGCAACACGGTATCAGGTCTCTGTATGTGTGTAATGTACAACCTGGACAGGTTGTTACACCCTTGATGAGTGAGTTTATCTGTTCCTCATGGTACTATTTTAGCTTTGTGAGAAAAAGTATCCCTCTGTCCTTCATTATTCCTTGGTCACCAAAATCAGTCTGACAACACAGACTCTTTCAAATAAACCAAATTCCAAAGAATGGTAGGTGTTTCAGGAAAACAGTCCATGGCAGTGTGTACCCTAACTAAGGCCTCTCCACTGATTTCAAATTCTATTTCAGATGTTTCATGTGGCATCTGCACCACCAAACCATTGCAGGCTGTATCAAGAAAGCAATGGCAAACACTTTCAGAAAAGCACCTTTAAAATAACTATGTTTAAGATATGCTAGTTATGTCTGTGTACTGTACAGCAATGATTTTCAGTCCCTGGGTGTAAAGACATTAGTGTAAGATTAGTAAGTAACCTTTAATCAAGCTACAAATATGACTGTGAAATAGAAGTTCATGCATATTTTCCATACATTTAATTTCTTAAGGAAGCCTGTGCCTCTACTGGAAAATTATAGGGAAATTTCAAAACCTTTGCTCTTTGCAAGTTAGACCCACGTTGTATGTCAAAATATACAGTTGGGTTTTTTGAGAGAGCTAGCATTGCTCAGGGCCCTGCCGGTACAGAGAACTTGAGATTTCAATACTTCTTTTAAAATAAAATGCAGTATTTCTTTAATGCTAAATTCCTTTGGATTCCAGTGTCCTCACTGTTAACAATCAGCACATTTACAATCAGTCTAAGAAGTGAGGAGTGAAGCATGTGGTTTGGCTGCTTTCAAAATCATATGCTTTGAAAATGCTTTGTGGGTTTAGTTTGGTAATCCAACTGAAATGACCATCAGCTAGACAGATAGGACAGTAAAGGTGAAACACAGTATCGCAGATACGAAACTAATCTGTATTTCATGGTTCCCATCTCTGGGTATATGAGCCCAGCTCTTTGTGGGATCAAGTGACACTTAAACATAGCACTATTGAGCACAACTGGTTTGATTATCTTTGCTAAACTGGTGTGGTAAAGGCAAAGTGAAACCGAGTGGCTTCGTGGCCCTCACCACTTACACCATAAGCACAGTGTCCTCTCTAGGCAAGGGCAGTTTCAAGGGCTAACAGCATCTGAAGTAAGTCCAGTGTAAATTAAATGTAGTGTTGTGTAAAGCATGACAATAAGGTCAACAGAGTAAAAATTAGAAGAGCTAAACTTTAGATAAATTTATGAACGCACTGTATAAATTAATACATATTTGTGCAAAGTATTTGGGAGAAGAGAAATATATTTCCTCTGAAAGGATGTAGGTGTGGCTACTGCAGTGTACCAAGGAGATTAAAAAAAAATCCTGTTGCTGTGTTCTTATTGTGGTTGAAGTAATAATTAAGAGTTTGGCGTCAAGTTTGAATGATAACTATTACTTTCTTCACACAGATTTTCTAAGCTTGAGAGACCAGTTTTCAAAAGCTCTTTAGCAAAGTTATTATGTTACAAGCATTACTCTGACAGAAGAAACTGTAAAAGGATGATCAGTAATACTCAGGGTGAGTCCTGGTTTTTCAATATCTTCTTAGAATTTGGCTTCAAAAAGGAAGGTCAGCTTTTCTGACAGTAATCTTTCATAATTAGAAATGAAAATGATGCAGTTGGCAAGTTCTCAACAGCCTTGGAAATTGGACCTAATACATTCAAAGGCACAAGCCTTTAAAATATTTCACATGTAGACACTGTTAGCTAATATTCTCAATTAGAATGCATGCTTTTGTTCTTAAAGAAAACCACCCATGCTATTTCTTTTACTGCTGATACAGGTTTGTATCTGTTAATGCTTTGAATTTTCTGATTTGGATACTCCCAGAGGGAGTACTTTAAACTCCCATAGCACTGTGTCCCAGATAGCTCAACAATGATAAGCATTACAGTAAGTCTTGCATATGGCCGTATGAACATACTACATATGAAGAGAAGAGAAGCTTACACCTGAAGAACTCTAGTACTGTGAAATAAAGGACTCAAAAGTGAGGAAGTATAGAACTACATTTGCCTGTACAACTTTGGCCTGTGTATGGCTATCCTTTACAACTGGACCATCTTTTTTTTTTGTGTACAAAATCTACAGCTTTCTCAGATAATGTGTAGAGGGTTTGCTGGCTTTTAATCCTTTATATTAAGTGTGTAGTCTTCTGGTTTTATTTATTGCTCATTATCCAGCTCCATCCCAGAACTTAATTCTGTCACAGGAGTTTCCCAGAACTTAATTCTGTGACAGAAATTTGATACGTCTAGCTGAAAGAACAAGTGAAAACAAAATTTTAAATATCAGCCTCAGCCTGATAAAAGCCTGGAAAATTATACATTTAGTTGTTAAAAAAAAAAAAAATCTGGAAGAACATGCTAATAATCCTTGACAGAGGCCTGTAAAGAGACTACAATCATCTGAGCAGTATATTCTACTTAAGCTTTAAAAAAGTACAACAGAACTTGCTATTGATAAATAACTTGTGTGCAGGATCCAGAGCAGTTTTGTTGGGATCTCCAGCAACGCCATCACTCCATCTCCCAATGATTTTGTGGTTGGCATCATATCCACAATATCAGCCTTGCAGGTTGTGTAACAAGCTAATGATGCCACCCTTAAGGAAAAACATGGAGGTACTTGTATGATGACAAGGTTCCACCACACAAATACAGTAAGAAATAATTGAGATTAGGTGAGGCTGCAGTCAAACATGAAACATTAAAATACTGTTTACAAACAAACATAGAACCAATTAAACTGAATTTATGTAAACTATTTAATTAGCAGATTAGAAAGCCTGATGTTACATGTGTGATCTTCTAGTCTGACTTCCGGTATAATGGAGAGCAGATTTTCCTGAACTCATTCCTGTCTGAACTAGATTGTATCATTTTGAAGGAGAAACATATATGTTGATATAAATATCAACAGAAAAGTTACCATAACTCTTGGTAACTCTCTCAATGATTAATTAGAAGTAACTATAAATTAAGGTTGCAGGTCTGGGATCTTTGTCTCCCAGAGCTAAGGCATGGATTTTTAAATGGATATTTACAACACAAAATGGTACATAAAGGGCCCCTATTAACCTTCTATTTGATGAGCTAAATAGATGGAACTCTTTGAGCCCCACATTAGAAGGAGAGTATCTCTTAATCATGTCTCATCTCTATCCTATGAAATCCTTCTAATTTTTCATTACTTTATTTGAATTTAGGACCCAAACCCCATTTACAACATTCCACTTTTCCTTGCATTGGTGCCAGATACAGATGAAGTATAAATCTCTCTATTCTTTCTCAATATTTACTTGCTTGGGCAACCAAGAGTTGGCTTCCCTGTTCTAGTCACCACATCAGAGAATAGCAATTGGGGTCTATTAGTCTCCAGTTGCTTTTCAGTGACTTTGCTTCCCAGCAGAAGACTCCCTAAGAGATTTGCTGGGCCCTTGTTCTTTCTAGAACATATGTTCTGCTTATTTATTTGTATAAAGCAAAAATGCTTTCACACAAATTTTGTAGGAGAATAAGGCACAAAGGGATGTATCAGAGTTACCATGAAGTATTTGTGAAGAAAGAAACTGAGGACAGGACAGATCTCCTGAATCCCATATTGGCACTACAATACTGCACATTTCCATGGGAGGCTGAATTGCAAAGGCCATGGTCAGATTAATTGTCAACTGATGGATACAATCCCAGTACTGGATTGAATGCTGTAATTTCTTTCCAGATGTATTTAAAACTCTTCTGGTTCAATAAGAAAGCAGGGCTTGAAGCCTAACTCTCTCCTGCCAAAGGTAACCATGCCATACCTTCTCTTTCATAAATAATCCCCCACAAATTTAGGAAATAAAGTATTTTCTCAAACGGGAGAAAAATATGATCAATTTGGAAATATAGACAAAAGAAATATTTTAGCTAATCAATTTAGCTAATTCTTCCCTGTCAATTTGTACAGTTACTTTTACTGAAATGGTGCTTTTGATTCTGTCCTCTGTCTCCTACTGCAGGGAACAAAGATTGTCTTCAGCATCACTCTGTGTTGAGTAAAGCACCAAACTGGTTGAACCATGCAGACCAAGCAAAAGAGATCCTGTGATAAAAGATCTAACTTAAAAGCAGATTTCACTATGAGTTTAATTTCTTTGTTCAATCAAACCCTGTGCACCAGGCAGGATTGGCTCTAACAAGCTTCTACAGAAAAATGATCCCAAAGAGACTGAAATCTAGGCCACAGCTACGAATAATTCTTCGGAAGCTCTCTGGATTTCCTGGAGGGCAAGGTGTGGCTCTGTGTGTGGGAGATAAACGCCGGTGTTCTTCTGTTAGTAGTAATTAGGTGCAGCTTGAGTTTCATTAATAAGAGCTACATATGCATGCTGGAAAAAACGTTTATCTGACACTGGGATTATATGTTACTAGCTAAATGCTTTACATTGTGTGTTATCTTTGTTATTTTGTGATTAGCACTTAAAAATGTCCACAATATTTTATCAGCACATAAGAAAAAAAGTTCTGTTACTGAGAGTTTATAATATAAAAAAGAAAGAAATCTCCTGGTAAATCTCCAAGTTATCCTACCAGTCTGTCTAACATTTTAGAACCACTTCTTGCGTTATCATTTGTTTTTATTAGCTTTAGTCATTTTGATTTTGATGTTGTTTATAATTA
Source organism: Corapipo altera (assembly GCF_003945725.1). Classification (NCBI taxonomy): domain Eukaryota; kingdom Metazoa; phylum Chordata; class Aves; order Passeriformes; family Pipridae; genus Corapipo; species Corapipo altera. The sequence continues at coordinate 129,570 of NW_020884899.1, read as the reverse complement.
TTGCCAAATGCAAAAATAGTCTTTCCAGAAATTTACCATGAACACCCAGCACTGAAATACCAGTCTTAAAGATTTGATAAACCAGTAAAGAAACAGAATCTTATTGGGGAAAAGGGCTGGGTAGCCTTAAATAGAAGAGATTCTGCAATTCTAGTGACTATTCATCAAAATCTAGTGATACAAACAGGAAAAAAACCAAACCTGTAATGTAGCTAAAAATGCTTGTTAAATTATTTTAAAAGTCCATTCATTTCAATGTTCAATCCCATACCATCTGAATATTATGGCAGTTATTCTAAAATTCTTATAAAACACTTGAAAGGGTTTTTACTCCATTTTGAGGTTTCATAGCATCACAGGTTTTCAGACCAGAAGAAAGCACCATGAGTCTCCAGCCTGACCTTTTGCAGGGTCAAGTGATATATATATCATTTCTGGTGGAGATAGAACACTTCCTTTGGAAAAACAATCCACCTTCTTGATTTAAAAATTTCAAGTGGCAAGAAATACTTCCCAGGCCTATCAATTTATTTTTTTTCCATGGCTTCGTTAGTCCACGGGGTTCTCTCTATGTTTTGGTTTTGTTTTGTAATCAAAAAATGGCTCAGCTTTCAAACACTACATCTTTTAAAAGATTTGTCTTCTAAACTGAAGATTTCTATGATTATTCTCTTTATTTATGTAATTCAAGATGAGTTAGTGCTTATGTAATTCATTGATGGGCTCGAGATTAAGGTTTTGAAGCCCCTGTAAGAAGGGTTTCTAGATCACAAAGCAACCATAGACTGGTTAACCAGGTTCTCAGTTTTTGTCTCGGTATCAGGACATGCTGCTCCACCAGCCAACCCCTACTGCTACAGTGCTCTCCACGTGGATCCACGTGGATGGCATTGCTGTGTGTTCTTACTTGCTTTTCTCTGTTGCTGCTTTTCATAGTGCAGCCCTCCATCAAATAGCTAAACTATGGTTTTCTTTCCTAGCAATATTAGCCTGCACTTAGCTATACTAAAATACACATTGTTCAAGGTAGCTCACCTTTCCAAAGATGTACTAGTACTGTGGACTAATTCCTTATCACTGAAATGTGTTAAAATATTTAAGCAATATATTTTGCTTATTCTTGATAACATATATGTTGATACCACGAAGTTAAGAGTGATCTGCAAGGGGAACAACAGTTTCACTTGACACCTTTTACTTTGTAACAAAATAGTTATACTTTTTTAATACCTTTAGTAGCACAGCCAAATTGTGTTGCATACATTTTGATCAAGGAGAAAATTCTTATATATTTGGGGGCAACCTGCATGCAGAAAAAGAAACAAAATTATTTGCTATACCAAGTTCTATTTATTTCAAAAAAATTATTCCACTACTGTACAAATATGTCCTAATGTAAAGTAACAGAAATTTAATAAATAAAATGAAAACACAAAGTAGCATATTCTGAAAAAAATCTGGCTAGAAATGAGTCATACTCTAATCTTGGATAAACTCCTTCTTTTTCCCTACGTGAAGGAATGTTTTACTAAGGCTGCTCAAGCTATTTTTTATCACCACCAGCAGAGATATACAAACACCACTTCCTACGAAGAGAACCACACCCCTCAAGAAACACAAGTTTTTCTGCATACCCAAATCATTGATGAAATGTTGCCATTGTACCTTTTACAGCACAGTTCTTTGGAAAAGGACAGTGATCTCAGAAGCAGCACAAGGAATTCAGCAAAATACCAGGCTGGAAACAGTAGATGCTTCTTCAGTACTTTGCCACGAGTAGCTATTGGATAAACTTCTGAGAAAGTGTAATGTATCAATTTACAATTTTGTTGTTCATAGAATTTCTATTTGGGGAAGTATTCCTGTTTTCTGCACTAGGCACTTGAAACTCCATCAACCTCCATTATATTTTTTTCCCCAGCTAATATACAATTAATGCACTATCTAGTAGTTATAATCTACTAACTAACCAGAAGTGCTGACAGACTTGTAGTAAATCAAACACCCAGTATTAACAAGGCTGATCTGGTTATCAGTTTAAGATAATGGCCAGCTGTGCCATCTTGATAAATCCTGTGGGAAGAAGTTATTGTAATGTCGGTTATAACTACATGGTTACTACTGTGTTGACATCCATACATAAAGCAACTGTGAAATAATTTTTTAAACTCTAATGAGTTTAAAACTCAACAGTCATATGTAGCAGACTAGGGAATTTCCATAATTTTTAAATAATACATTTGCAAGGTTTTTTTGCAAGAATACCGTGTAAAATGCCTTCTTTTTTAAAATGCTCTCCTTTGCTTTATTTTTCCTGAGATTATTTAAGTCTTGCGCTGTCAGGCTTCCAAAAGCTTTGCTTCTTTTTCTTTCTCACATGCACATAGACACACCTTCTGAGATGTTTGACACAGACATTTGAATGCATCACTGATTACTGCTCTTTGCATGGTACAGCAAGAGGTACACCAGGCTGAACTGCTGCACCTTCAAGAAGGGCAGGATGGGAGACCCAGAGAACTACAGGTCTGCCAGCCTCACCCCTTTCCCCAGGATGACTCTGGAGCAAACACTCCTGGAAGACATTTCCTAGCACCTGAGATACACAAAGGTGATTGAGAACAGATGGTGTAATGTGGCTTCACCAAGGGCAAACCTTTGATGGCAAGACTGGCTCAACAGAGGAGGAAGAGCAATGCTTGCTATTTACCTTGACTTTAGGGAGGCCTTCAACATGGACTCCCACAGTGCCCTTACAGTCAGTTTGGAGAAATATGCAGTGGAAAAATGTACAAGGTAGATGGATGGGCTGTGCAGTAACATGGGTGTTGATCAGCAGTTCTAAGTTCACATAAAAAGGTGGCTGGTTACTACTGGTGTTCCTCAGAGACCCATACAGAGGCCAAAACTCTTACTGTCCTTATTAATGGTCTAGACAAGGTAACAGAGTGCACTCTCAGCACATTTAGGAATGATACCTTTGGGGGACATGGATGTCTATAGTCTGGAAGATAAAACTGCCATTCAGAGGGGCCTTTGTTGGTTTTTTTTTAACATTGTTTTGTTTCTTAAGCCTAGGACTTTTTACACAAAAGCATGAAGGTTGTAAAGAAATTCTCTAAAGCAAAAGCATTACAGAATGAAAACTAAGAAAATTTCATTTGGTCCTTATTCAGCCATAGCAAAATTAACTTTTTTGGACACTCAGTTCACATTTCTTGTTTGCTGGGTGGTGAACTTGAGATATGTGGAATCTGGTATCTAGAATGATCCTGAGCATGGTGACATTAATTGTGAACCTAATTGAATATAGTTGTGGTTTAAATGCATAGTGCTAAATATTCACCAAATAACCTCTGGGTATCTTACACTGGGCATTCTAAATTCATAGATATGTTTAATAAATTTTGTTTTGACAAAATTGTTTAATTTTCTCATCCATATAATGGACATCATGCCTTCTTTCCAATAAGCACCTTAATGTTTGTACACAGCTCAGGTACGGTAAACAAGAGTAACCCAGAAAAGCATATGAAAATAATTTTTTTTTTGTGTTAAGTAATGGGATGAGGACAGGCATTGAGAGCACGTAGTAAGATCTAGTGTTAATTCTAAACATTAAATAATACCCAACTTTATCATGCATAATACCCATTTTATCCATTAGAGAGATTGCCCAGGGTGACTGAAAACACTGAAATTAAAAGACTGTAACCAAGATCCACTAAGGAATGCAAGCCTGTAAGTCTCAAGCAGATGATCCTGAAAACTACTCACGCAGTTCCTGTGTAGGCACCTTGTAATTTTACTTTGCTCCCCTATGAAATGCACCCCTGGAGAAACAGCTCTGGGTATGCCTAAGTCTGGGAACAGTCTGGGAAGAGCTAAGCAGTTTAGCATTTATTTTTTGCTTACGCCTAGCTGAGTAAACAAGAGGCTTTTCTACAGCAGAGATAACAGATGGCTTGGTACAGTATCACATACCAAGCATCACGGGCCTAGGATCTCTACAAAATACAATTGCAGGGTTTCTCTCAAAAAGTGATGGTATAGATGTCCATATTTCATAGGACAGCATATTGTGGTGGGCCCATGTTCAGCTCTATCCTCAGCTGAAAAGATGTGGGCTCAAAGACAGATTCCCCTGCCACAGGGAGTGTCTCCCATCACTGACCATTTCACCCCAGTGAGACCATATTATCCTTTCTTCACTGCGCAAAAAAACCCCAACAGAGCATCAGGCCAGGAGCGTAGAAGGAACTGGAGTCTTCAGCCCACTGATGAGGGCACACACATAGAGACTGAACCTGATTACAACCCATTCTCCAAAGCTTTTTTTCCTGCTTTGCTGTGTAACTTTTTAAGGTAAACTACAGGGAGAATATTGAGACCTGACCAGGAGTCCAGTCTTCATCCCTTCAGGAAGAGAGTGCCCCAGCCACTAGCTCTTTGGTCCAGCATTTTCTGTATATCTTATTCTGCACACAGCAATAGCTTCAGCTAGAATGTAAGGTAATGGAAGAATGAAGACAATTCTCACCTCAGGAAAACCTGCAGGCTTGTGGTTTGATTGTTCCATTGAAAGGTAAGATGATAATCTCAAGAGGCTGGCAAGTCCTGTCGTCTGTATCCTACTTAACTTTTGAACTACCTGTTAAGGAAAGCCACTATCACTAACTTTGCTACACAGTTGGTGCTGTTAGGCAGTCCCTGGGAACACCTACCAGAGAGAAGCTGCGAGTGAGAGCATGAAGAATGTTTGTTTTGAGAGGCCTGGTAAGGCTCAGACATGATCAAAGCTGTACTAACTGCTCTGCAGTCTCAAGGCTGAGGTGTTTACAGGCATAACAAAAACAGACCTTTGGGGTACCACTTCATTATCTACACAGCACCATGAAGAGACAGGAGAACTAGCTTTGAATGCAAGGATAAGAAGAGTGCCTTCACCTTAGTTCAGTACTCTGCTCCTGCCAGTTGGCCTCCCAGGCACTGCTCAAGGACCCCGTGCTCCACAACACTGCCAGGCCCCAGCTCATGTTGCCCCTCCCCATCAGCCTGTGCTGTTACATGTGTGAGCCCCCCTGACAGCAGTACACAGCACTGACTTCAACAGCTCGAGTAGATTCTTCATCACCAGCGTTTGGAGGGCCTAAGGATCCTGCTGAAGGTTTTGAGGGTCATAAATGTGAGCCTCAACAAAGCTAACCCTTGAGGGAACCCTAAGAAGCCACCTCGCTTCTTAGTGATGTTTTGGTGTGACCTCGTGTTCCTTGAATTGCCTCTCTCCTCACCAGTTTTACATCCATGACAATACTGATTCCAGCTGTGTGATATTGGACATTTAATCCTAGAGAAAAATCAGTCACTTCTCCCTTGTGCTCTGCTCTACTAACACACCAAGAATTCTTAGACCAGAGATATTCAGAAACTGTACTCAGATTCTTCTGATCTTCAAATTCCTATTACCACTTGATGATTTATCTGTTTTAAAAACAATCACAAGGAATTCTGGCCCACTGATTCCGAGGGGAAATTGCATTTGCCTTGTTAACAAGGCAATGTAACAATAGTCAAAGTTAATAATTTAAAAAAACCCACATATACAACAGTTTTTTAAAATTATTTTTCAAGTGAAAATCAGTATTGTGTGTAAAGAAATAAAAAATCCAATGTAGGGCGTATCTCTCTTCCAGTATAGACAATAGTTTGTTTGGTTTGAAGCACTGCATTTTCTGAGGCATTTTGTTCAGTATAATGAATCTTGAAGACAAGTAGTATGTCCTGTCAACCTTCTGGTAATGAAATTAAGAAAAACAAAACAGGAAAATAGCAAAAAACCCCACCCCCAAAACCCTGACAAAAAAACCCCAAAAGAGTTCTCTAATAATTTGTTGAATTCAGAGGCACCTTATCCCCTTTTCTCACTTCTGTCTATATTTTCTAACTTAATTTCCTCTCCCCAGATGAATTTTTGTCATTTCAACTTCATAACAAAATATTTTTTCAATTGTTTGAAGTGACAGGACATAATACAAAAAAATAGTGCTCTGTTGATACAACTCAAAATGATGCTTCACTACTGCAGCCGGGTCAGTGGTAATTTACAGAAAGGTGTCCTCCAAAATTCCTTAGTGCTGACATGGAATGAATGTCTTCATTCATCACTCTCCACTGGAGAACTTGTTGGTTTACACAAATTAAAGCTACCTGTTGGGGGAGGGGGTGTTTGGTTTTTTGGTTTTAGTTGGTTGGTTGGTTTTAGTGGGGGCTTTTTGTTGGTTGTTTTGCTTTTAACCAAGCAGCTTCTTCCAAAAGATGGTTTCTTGGCAATGCTATGTAAGTTGTAAAATAAGAGTATCCCGGTTAAAATGTTATTTGCACAGAACAGAGTTCATAGCTAAAACAAGCAAAAGACCCTGGAATTCCTATGAAAAAATTAATCTAATACTATGCATGCATTTATTAGTTGGGCCTTCCATTGACGTTGTAATTGTACCTTGTCAGTGATCTCTACCAAGTCCACAATGTGTTTCTGGTGTATTTTATTGCTCCTCCCCTGCCTTAGGAACTTCTTGTATTTTTGTGTATCATTATTTTGTTCCTGTGAGTCCTTGGAAGAAAAGTATTTGAATAATATTAGGTGGTTTTCTTCCCTTTTGCTGGGAGGGAGAAAAGATAATGTGTTTTTTCCACATGTAAGAACTCGGTGATCCCAACAAAAACACCATTGCAAATTGGAACTACAAACAACACAGAACTCCCTGTGTGCTCTGCTAACAGCAGTGATGAAAATCTCTGCTAATGACTTTGAGAGACACCCTTGCAATCTCTGACATCTGAATCAGCTAGAGAGATAAAGTTACAGCAAGTCCTTGGTTAACATATTCTCAACAAAATCCTCCAAAATTCAATTACCATGGAAACTACTTATCCTTGAGGCACTAAGGATCGCTGAAATATTTTCTCCTGACAAAAATGGGAGTGAAAAATATCAGGTTGTGCATAATGAGGCCTTTGATCTTCCATTTACATCTGTGTTAAGTAGATGTAATCTCAATGAAGCAAGTTGAGTTGAAGAGTAATATTCATTTATAGGACAGAACAAGGTTTAAGACTTTGGCTAGTTCTGGTTATTTCTAGATGTTTTTCCATTATCTTCATATGTTTATGGTAACAGATTTCTTTTTCACTTTTCTAGTAAGAGAAACATAGTAAGGCAAAATAGTACTTGTATATAAAATTAGTAGATAACTTCAAGCTTTTAAAAATTCCTTGGGACAAATGGAAATAATCAGTCCCACTGAGGCTCAGAATTTTGTAGTCTGAGATTAAAAATGCCTCTAATTTAGCCCAGCCCCCCCCAAATCCCTGAGTACTCAATTTCTATAAAACAGAGTATGGTCTCTGCTGTGCACAAACATTTGCACACCTCTAAGCAGGACAATCAGCTCAGGAACAGAAAACCTCATTTCTAGCTTTATGTAAATTGAATCTCTAATTTGCAGTAGGAGTTCTTGTTTCATTTTAACATCAAGTTTCAACAGATTTTAATGGAATAAAAATAACTTTTGGGAACATTACCATCCAAATCCCTATGGTTCCTGTTAAGCAGATGCTCCCCACCACTTAAGTCACTGTGAGCAAAAGTCTGAATGTGGAATGTGTGCACAGGGTCAGGCACTGCTGGGCCACAATGTTACTGTCACGTAAACCCATCAATGTGTCATGTTTGCTCAAAGCTTCCCAGTTTGATAGTTAACCCTGATTATAAATTACATTGCAGCGATAATTCCTATTAAATACTTTGATCTTATCTCTGCGTTTTCTGCCTGCTGAGCAATGAGCCTGGCCCTGCAGGTCCCTGAAGGTCAGCAGGCTGTGCCACCCCGGCCCCTGGGCCCAGCCGTATCCACGGCACACCAAGCAACCATCACAGTGTGCCCTGGCAGCCAGGAGGGACAACCCTGTCCTGGGGGGCATCAGGCACAGCATCGTCAGCTGGTCGAGGGAGGGGATTGTCCTGCTCTGCTCTGCACTGGGCAGACCTCGCTTTGAGTACTGTGAGCAGTTCAGGGTGACACAATCACAGAACCATTGAATCATCAGGGTTGGAAGAGACCTTCAAGATCATCCAGTCCAACCATCCACCTGGCACTGCCCCTGTAACCCCTAAACTAGTAAACCAGATCACCCAGAGCCAGATCCAGATGCCTCTTGAACACCTCCAGGCATAGTGGCTCCACCACTTCCCTGGGCAACCTGTCCCAGTGCTTGACCACCCTAAGAGTGAAAACAATATTTGTAATATCTAATCTGGATCTCCTCTGTCTCAGCTTAAGGCCATCTGCATCAAACTGCTTTAGAGCTGTGGCTGGCCAGAACTGTGAGCAACACAGACTTGTGCCCCAAGTTAGGGCCTCTCTGGTCACAGGGGATGGTAAGAACTCCTACCTCCATCGCAGCCTGTCAGCACAGCCGTGGACAGCTCTCATCAGTTTTGCACTGGTGGCTAGCAAAGTTCAGATTGTTACTGTATCTTGGTATCTGGAATCCAGGAAATCCCATGAGTTCCTGCCAAGAGATGGAGGAGAGAGAAGGAAGGTGAATGATGCTGCCAAGCCCTGGAATCTTTAGCACTGCTGGCTTTCATGATTTATTGAGGTTATTGCAGCAACTCAACACCAGGCATTTAAAAATCTCTATGGATTTCTGCATTTAAATAACTAAATTCTAGACTAAACTAAAAACAACGAACACCTCCCTGCCCCCAAATTGTTCTTTCAAAGGTCTGAGCTTGCTGCTGTACTGCTCTGCCCATCCTGATGGAAGGGACTCACACCCCACACCTCAGCACTGGCAGGAGCTCATATAAGGAGGATAGGAAGCTACTAGAACGTGTTTAAGGGAGAGCTACGAAGATGGCAAAGGGCCTAGAGGGGAAGATATATGAGGCTGAGGTCACTTGGCTTGTTCAGCCTGGAGAAGACGGAGGAGTCACCTCATTGCCGTCTACAGCTTCCTGATGAAGGGAAGTGGAGGGGCAGGCACTGATCTTTCTGTGACAGGACCTGAGGGAATGGCGTGAAGCTGTGTCAGGGGACGATTACGTTGGATATCAGGAAAAGGTTCTTCCCCCCCGAGGGTGCTTGGGCACTGAACAGGCTCCCCAGGGCAGTGCGCACAGCACCAAGCCTGTCGGAGTTCAAGAAGCATTTGGACAATACTTTCAGGCACATGATGTGACTCTCGGGGATGGTCCTGTAGAGAGCCAGGAACTGGACTCGATGACGCTTGTGAGCCCCTTCCAACTCCTCATATTGCCCGCTCCTGCGACCCCCGCGCGAGCGCTCCCTCACAGCCCGGACCGCCCCCAGGGCCCCGCCCGGCGCATGCGCGGCACCGCCCCGCGGGTCAGAGGCCAAGGGTGAGGGGTCGGTCGGTACCGGCGGCAGCGCCATGGCGGAGCATGGCGGTGGCCCTGCCGAGGGTGGCGGGCCGCCCGCCGAGCAGCGGGTGCTCTTCCCGCCCACCTTCAGCGTGTCCGAGATCAAGAACAAGCAGCGCCGGCACTTCATGTTCCTTCGCTGGAAGCAGCAGCAGAGGAAGGTGGGGCGGGCTGTTAGGTGGCGGCGGGGGAGGCTCGGGTCTGGCGGATCTGGCTAACGGAGCGCTGCCCCTTCCCCGCAGGAGAAGCTGGCCGCCAAGAAGAAGCGGAGGAAGGAGCGAGAGGCCCTCGGAGACAAAGTAAGGGCTCCGGCCGCAGCAGGCCGGTGTGTTGGCGCGGCAGGCCCTGCCCCGCCGCGGGCGGGCACGGCGCACCTGGGGACTGCAGCTCAGCCTTGGGCTGGGGCTCCTCAGCTTCGTGAGGGGAACGTTATCTCCACAGACTTCAGTGAAACGGAGCGGCGATTACAGTGAGGGTGATAAAACACTGCAGCAGGTTGCCCGGAGAGGTGGTGGATGCCCCATCTCTGGAAACATTCAAGGCCACGTTGGATGGGGCTCAGAGCAACCTGATCTGGTTGAAGATGTCCCTCTGCTCACTGCAGGGGGAGGCTGGATGTCCTTTAAGGGTCTTTTCCAACCCAGACCATTCAGTAATTCTATCATCTCTGTGGTTGCTGGCTGTGGTAGCCTTTAGATATGCTGTCGTCTAGCAGAGGTATCAATTAGCTAAGAAATATTGTTTCTACTGTGTTAAAGATGCTGTAATCAGGCAGGGTGAGTTTTAAGCTAATGGCATAAAAGAAGGCCCTTCCTGAAAAGTCATCTCTGTCTGCTGTGATTGCTATGGCATTTGTGTTGATGCTATTAGGAATTATACTCTGATAGTAATTTCTATATAAATTAAAACAATCAGATCTGACCAAACTATGCCCAGACCAGTTGTCTACTGGATTCCAAGCCTAGCCATGAACAAGGGTTTTGCTTCCTTTACTGACCTGGTTGAAGACAGTCAGATGTGAGTTTCTGTATTAGTCTCACAAGAGTACTGTAAGTTAACAGGGTAAACATTATAGGCTGTTGGTCATTAAATTGTAAATGTCAAGGTTAAAAAGTGTTGTGTTGAAAGTAGAGCTCTTTTCTTCCATGGAAGAAAAGGGGATAGAACGTTCTCCTATTTTTTCAGGGGGTTTTTGTAACTTTGTTTCTTAATTAGACTGAAGTTAAGCATTGCTACTGTTCTGGTTATGCTTCTCCTCCATGCGATGCTCTCTGATGTCCCAATACCTCTGCATATTTTTAATCAAAGTGATGTTGCAACGTCTTTTTTTAAAAGTGGCCTAAAATAAATAATACTTCAGTTCTGTGTAGAAATATACACAATATCATGGTAGTATGAATGTGGTATTTGCAATATCCTTAATAATTACATGAATGTGTTATGTTAATAAACTTATGTATTTTAGGCACCTCCAAAACCCATACCAAAGACTATTGAAAATCAGCGAGTGTATGACGAAACCACTGTAGATCCCAATGATGAAGAGGTAACTGCTTTAATTTCTGCATGTACTATTAAGTTAAATGTTTTTTTTCTAAGAAGGGACATAAACTGGATTGATGAAACTGAATATTCAGCACTCTCCTGTTAATGCGTTGATGAATTACTTTATACACATGATGGCCTCACTGAGAGGTGATGTCATTCTTTCATTATCTGTGTTAAATAATTGCCTTTTGCATTACTGGTATTGATAGTAAGAGCTGCCCGTGTTCATCACACTGGATTCTTAAAAATGCCTTGGGATGATTAATTACGAATAGATCTTGTGAATTGAAACTTAAATCAGATTGAACAATTGTTCTTCAATTATTTTGTACATGGTGGAATAACAAGACTTCTGTTCTTCCAGGTTGCTTTTGATGAAGCAACTGATGAATTTGCACCATATTTCAACAGACAGACAGTTCCCAAGATTCTTATCACAACATCAGACCGACCTCGTGGGGTATGTGTTTTACTTGGAAAGTTATGAGCAGTCAAGTGGTTATAAGAGACCAAGGTTTTCATACTGTGATTGATAAAATAAAGCTGAAAATAGTAGCATTCGTGGTGGATTTTTTTCAGTTGTTTCATTCAGTGATTATCAATAACCTTGTACATATGTATGTAATCTATTGGCTTCTCTAGTAGCGTTTTGTTTCCTTCATAATAAAAAACAACCTCATGCATATGTTCTTGTATTGACGTGATCTATCTACATTGCCTAGCTGGAGAAATTACTGATGTTTGTGAAAATCGTAAAAAAACATGCTTTAAAAATAGAAGAAAAAGTACACCTTAGAGAGTTTATCCAAAAAACACATACATCTTCAGTTCCTGAAGAAATAGTCATACTGTACTTTGAAATGCTGTGAACTTTGTGTCCTTAATAAGTAATGAGTCTGGAAGTTATGCTTTTGAAATTTTCCTGCTTTTCTATGATTGAGGGAAGAAAAAAGAGTCCTTAAAAAAAAAACAAGTGCTGGTGTGCTGCAATCTTTACTGCAAATGAATGTTTTTCCACTAATTGAATGAAGTAGTTTAATAACTTATCTTCAAGCATTTATGGAGATACTGGAAGTAATGTATCCTCAAGGATGGTAGTTGAAATGAGCAACCTTTCATTCCCCTAATAATTGAATTTGGCACTGAATTTACCACTCTGCAGTTTAATTCACCTGTTTTGCAGAGAACAGTGAGATTCTGTGAACAGCTGGCTACTGTTATACCCAACTCACACGTCTACTATCGAAGAGGACTGGCTTTGAAAAGAATTATTCCACAGTGTATTGCAAGGGACTTCACGGATTTAATTGTCATTAATGAAGATCGCAAAATACCAAGTAACCTTTTGTCTATTTATTGAGGAAAGAAAAAAATTCTGTAGAGTGCATCAGAGATCAACTCTGTGCTGTTTTCTTTTTACTGTGCAAACTAGAGAGTAAAAAATCACTGTGGCACCCTGATTATCTAATGGCTTATGGAACTTGGAATTATTAAAGAAAGTGTGTACATAGGTTGGCTTTTTATTTTCTTTTAGTCTGTAATGCATGGATAACCATTGTTATTATTTTAGTAAATTTAATAGTTTGGTTAATTAACAAGTTTTTCTGACCAGGAAATTTCATTTTGCTGACTAGATGAAACATTACCAATTAATAACTGGGAAAGTGATAGAGGATAACTCTTGTTAGCTGTTGAAACATAATTTAACAGACATATTTAGAACACTAGTTATCTAGTCTGTGAATGTATGTTTGAAAATATAACAAAACCTTGTAAATTGGGCATGGATTATGGATATAATACTCTAATGTTGCATTTTGCATAAAATGTTCCTCTGTAAATTACATGTTGAATTTTACCATCCTTTTTTTTTTAACTTGTTGCACAGACGGTCTTGTTTTAAGTCATCTGCCTGATGGTCCAACTGCTCATTTTAGAATGAGTAGTGTGCGTTTACGCAAAGAAATAAAGGTGAGACTCCAAAAAATTTTGAGAAATGGACAGTCTGTTGCTTAATGATGAATGCATTCAGTCTACTTGAGGTATCAAAACTGCACTTTTGTATGATTCAGCCGATCTTGTTAAAAGTTTTTTTTTGTAAACTAACGGGTTTAAGGACTAGTGTATTCTACTTCCATTTTCAAGGTTATTTGCTGAACTTCTGTAACTGTCTGCCTCATATTTTTATAATCATGCCAATAAATAGCAGCTACAATTTTAGTTAAAATTCCCTACATCAATAGGGAATACCCCATGTATAGCATGCAGACAATAGGGTATATAGAAATCAGCAGTAGAAAAGGTTTCAATAGATGTAGGATTTTTTCAAGACTAGGAACTACTTATTCTTATAGCTCTGTCACTTCTTCTGTAGTAAATACTGCTTACTTAGCCCTAAATAATTTGCAGTAAAATGCTCTTAGTTGGTATTAGTACAGAGGGAATATTCCTCTGACAGGTAGACTGCACTATTTGCTACACCCGGTTCTGCCAAGAGTAGAAATTTGCGCAGGAGAGAGGAAATGTAAAATTATTTGTGCTTTTTCATTTAATTTATATTGTTGAACTAAAGAATCTTATGTTACCGGCTGCTCCTTTGCTTGTCTATGAATTTCAGTTGTGTTTGAAAAAATGATTAGGGCATGTTATCAGCCCTCTCGTCTTCCTCTGTCAAACTCTTCTCTGATAATACATTAAAATCCTTTTGCATTCCATCTGTTCTTTGCATTCTTCTTTCACTGCAGCGAAAAGGGAAAGAGCCCACAGAGCACGTCCCTGAAGTGATCCTGAACAATTTCACGACGCGACTCGGCCATTCCCTTGGCCGCATGTTTGCTTCTCTCTTCCCGCATGATCCTCAGTTCATTGGACGACAAGTAGCTACATTTCACAACCAGCGAGACTACATCTTTTTCAGATTCCACAGGTGATGTTTTCCACAAAACTCATTTACAAATGAGAGGGAGTACTCTTGTAACTTGATTCCTAATTTTAATTCTTTTCTTCCCCAAGATATATATTCAAGAGTGAAAAGAAAGTGGGAATTCAAGAACTTGGGCCACGTTTTACGTTAAAGCTGAGGTCACTTCAAAAAGGAACTTTTGATTCCAAATTTGGAGAATATGAGTGGATCCATAAGGTATGTCTAAGTAATGATAATCATTCTGCTTGGATAGAATAAATCTGACATGAAATCTAACCATAAATCTTGTCCTAGAAAAGCAGTATAAATGCGGTTGTCAATACAGAAGTGTTTAACTGAAGTATTTAGAGCTTTATTTCTCAAAATAGACAAAGCAGAAACATTCTGCTGTATTGCAAGTCAAAATTGAAAATAGAAAGGATGGTGAATATACCATGACTACTTATTTGCAACTGCACTGTAACTGACACATTTCACTGCCTATCCTGCTATAAGCTGGGTGATCATCCTTGTTTATATCCTGTCGCATGAATTTGTTGGTAAACAACTTTTCTTTTAAATTTTAGCGTAGAGAAATGGACACAAGTAGAAGAAAATTCCACTTATAAGTGAAATCTGCCAATTGCTGGTGACCAGGAATACAGCAGCTGCTTTCAACTATGGATAATTTCAGACTTCTAATGATACTGAACAGTATCTGTCTGCAAAGACAAACTGCAAACAATAACACTTTCTACAGCAGCAGATCAAGTAGGATGTGTCTTTCTTCCTGTTTGGAGTCAACATGACAAGGACAGTGACTTTTTCCAGTTTAGCAGGAAAAACATGGCAATGTTTGAGCAGCCTGTAATCACTGAAGGTTTGCCATGATTGCTGCTGTGCTGTAGAAGTAGATTATGCTTCACAACATCAAAGACAGCAGATACGTCGGTTAGAGAAATTCTCAAAATAAAGTATTTCTAGTTTTACAGTTCTGTTTTTTCTCTGTTAACCGAGACATCTTCAATTAACAGGTAAGAGACAAATGTTTTAAACCTCTTTCTAACTTACAGTATGCTGTTCCCTGACAGTATGGTGATAGTTTTCCAAGAATGTTCTCCTATCTAGAGAACATTGAGAAGGCAGTTTGCAATCCAGGAAGTCCATGGTATTTTATTTCATTAACATCTTGCCATGTTGCTGAAGTTACAAAAATAATATGCTTGACTCAACAGGTATCTCTTTTGTAAATATCATATTGACAAGAGGTGTATATACCCAAAGCAGTTGAAAAGAAACAAAGGCAGATGGGAAAGAATTTGTAAAACCCCCTTAGAGGAAGTACATAAAGCTATCTCATCTAAAAATGTTGCTCAGTAAACGTGTGAGGTGTCTAAGCAGGATTTTCCCTATTAAAATTTTAAAAATGCTTCTTCAGCATCATAGCTATACTTGAGTTGCTATTACCTGCAAATAAACTACTGTTTTGCCTTAAGTTGGTACATTCACTGGCAGCTAAAAAACCAAGTTTTCTTTGAGTTACTTTCTTTTCATGTGCAGCTGTAAGTGCTTTTTTTTAATTACTTAATGAATAAGATGGCTCACAGAGTAAGTCATCTACTAGGGTAGAATTACTCATTAAGATAAAAGATGATTTACTCTTTGTCTTTATTCAATGTCTGTGATACGGCACAGCTGTATAGCTGAATTACAAATTAGCAGTCAAAAATTTTTTTCTGTTCTATTTCTGTTATGCTTCTAAGTATAGTACTGCTGAAGCCTCATTGTTCTGTACAACTGTTAGCCCCAGGCAGACTTGCAGCAGCACAAAATATTTAGACACTCCTCTATCTGCTCTCCAGCTGCTGCAGAGGGATGCGGTGACTGGTGAGGTGTCACAACATCCAAAAGTTAATCAATGTCTTACAGTAATTTCAAGACCAGACTAAGTCAAGACACTTTTATTTTTTGCTTGGCATATAAAACTGATTCCCTTATGAAACAGAAACACGGAACTAGTATACAGTTCATTTGGAGAGGTAGATGGTAAGAGGTTTGACGACAGTAGCACTTGTAGAGTTAGATTTGGCACGTTAAAGCTAAGCTTTTGTACAGACTTCAAACCAGGCCGCTCCTTGAGGCATTCTGCTCATACACACATCAGCAAGTAGGAGAAGATGGTAAAAGATCTGAAAAACAAACCCAAAATCTAGTTAGACAGGTATCAGTGCTAAATGAAGCATTTTCTAATTTCTAATTTTCATATTTCTAATTTCTTCAGAGTATGCCATGGACAGCTATTAAGAAAAAAAATCCTCTTTTTCTACAGCTCTTTTATAAAACATTAGTTTAAATAATAAACTTTTAAAATCAAAGCTGTTACAAAAGAACTGAAGCTTAGTTTCTCCAGGAAGCCAAACTACTAGGTGGAAGAACAGAAAAAATTGTTCCCCGTCACTTTGTGCGCACTAAAACATGAAGCACCTACTCTGCAAAGCAGGGAGTTTGCTGTGTAACTAACAAACTACACTTCCTCTTCAGTGAGGTGGTGCTGACTCTGCAAACATGAATGCCATTGGCTCATCGAGAAAACACCAGGAATTACAACTAAGAAACCCCCTCTCTTCAGGAAGTCGTGCAGGAGATACAGCAAAGTAAAGGAATTTTACATATAGGTAGTGTAACTAAAACAGAAACAAGTGTTCCATTCCAAAGGCTGTAACTGAGAAAGAAAATATTAAGCCTTTTATGCCCTGTGTATGTACATATGTGTTAGAGACAGAGGAAACATTATTTCCTGACATCCACACCCAGGAACTACTAGACCTTGGCAGACCTCGATGGGGAACTGTATGTGTCACTGATTAAGTACAGTTTATTTGGCTTTTTATAAGTTCTCAATCTGTAATGCTTACAGATAATCTGATTTCTTCCTTGCATTACTGTTTGTAGATGAAGCTACAGTAGTGTGATCACAAATCAGTGTACAAGGATATTTTTTAAATAAGAGTAGTTGGCAAAATTCACAATAGAAGTAACCTTAAAAGCTACAAGAACTCCAAAGCACATTTCAGTTACACTGCTGTAATTCACTGCTCAAAAGAATGTGGGAAGCATCAACTTCTATACTGTTACTACTCTGGTCTTTAAATTAGGTGATTCATGCTAGTTAGTACAACCTTTCTGGAAGCTTTCCACAGTCTGTTTGAGGGGAGACCAGTTAACAATTTAGTTTGACTGTGGTCACCTTTCTATAAAGCTGCCTATTAACACTTAAATCTAGAAAACTACAGTTTTCTAGATGTGAAGTCAACTACAAAAGCAGAATTTTTCAAGGTTGAGTTGCTATGAGATTTCTAAGGATTGTGATCTACAGTTAACTACTGTGTATTGGGTGCTTTGAAATAATATCTATGCTCTCATCCCCAACAGATCCAAGTCAAGGGGCAACGGGAAAGGGGAACATGATAAAATTATCATGCATTTACTGTGGTCAAAATAATTAAGTTATTGTGACTCTCAAGAGTTTTGGTGGGACTATTGTGGATCTAAAGCTCACCCTTCTAAAGAGGTTAGCCTAAAATCTAATCACCAGAATTCTTAGGGAATGCCAGATGAGTGAGTAGTCTCCATGGTGACAGCAGTAGTGCTAATGAACCTAATGAAAGTTTTGGAATGAAAATCCAAATAGTTTCTAGTTGTTTAAACTGCTACCCATGTAGGTTTTTTGAGTAGAGTATGGGCCTTGCTACCGTTCTTGGACTACATACTTTTTTCTTTTGGCTTGGAAGGCACTTCATCCCCCCATAGGGGTCAGTGCTCTTCTTGGGAACCACCACTAATCTGTCCTTGGAAGTGTTTTTAAAAGTTTAAGAACTGAAGTCTGCTTTATCTGCCACAATCAGGTTTCACCACATATGCTGTCAGGTGATTAATCCTATGTGAGAAAAGGGAAATAATACCCTTACGGAGAGTAGAATTCCTATACAACCAGGTTAGTCCAAAGAGCTGCTCAGTAGTAGGTGGCCCTGCTACTTTGCTACAGCAGCAGAAACTGGCAGAAGCTCTGACAGCAAAGTGCTACTCGTAATACTTATGAGCAGCATGTGTCCAGTACAGAGCTGTGACCAGAACAGGGGAGGAGGGGGCCCAAAACGGGGATCTATACCAACACCAGCTGCCAAAGTCAGATGTCTTTTCTGAGTGCCTTTCATAAAGGCTGTCTCATTTAAAGGCAGCTATTTTTAATGACAAAAGAGTTTATGAACTGTAATTCAAGAACTTACCACTGAAAGATACTGAAGTAGTTCACGTAATTACAAAAAAGAACAAACTTTCTGGGGTCTGAATGGATTCGTACTTGATGATACTCCTGTCAGTAGGGGATCATGTTGCGCGTTCTGCAGGCAGAATTGCTTCAAGTCAGCGGCAGCCTGAGAAACCTAGTCAAAATAACAGGTGGTGTTAGAATTCACTGAACTCTCTTTACTGAGGATGTAACTACATTGAAAAGTATAAGGAATTCTTATGCAGATTTTTATGCAACCATTTTATTGTAATTTTTTTTTTGTTTCTTAAAGGCAAGAAGTTGAGGAATATAAG
Source organism: Corapipo altera (assembly GCF_003945725.1). NCBI lineage: Eukaryota > Metazoa > Chordata > Aves > Passeriformes > Pipridae > Corapipo > Corapipo altera. Next base: position 111,073 of record NW_020884899.1, on the reverse strand, counting down.
AATCAATCTGTGTGTTTAATTTTAATTTTAAACTTCTGAGCGTGAAGGGTGACAGATAAGCAATGTCTTGGAGATGGCTTTATTAAACAGATGAAGATCCTTGTTCTAGCAGAAATAATTTTAAAATACAGCCTAGAGTTTCACATGCTAGACTGAACTGGCATTTCGTCCTCCCCTGGAAAGCCATCCTTATGATGAGATATAGCGTATGGGGTTTTTGACAGGCTGTACCTTCCTAAAAACAGAACAGTGAAAAAACTCTTTGTCTTGCTTTTCTTTGCTGTAACTCCGAACTCATAAAACAGAACGACCAAAGTTTCAAAAAGTAGCATTTTTTACTGGTATGTCGTATCTGCAGTTTGCCCAGAGTTCCCCTGGTGTTACGGGCCGTGTCTCACCCCGGCACGGCACGAGTTCAATGTACTTTGTGTGTCTGGCGGCGACGTCTCCATTTTACAGCGCTGGGGCCGGGCCAGCCTGTTGTGCGCCCCGACTCGGGCCGCCCTTTCACCAGAGCCCAACGGAAGGCGACGCTCCCCGGACCGGGGGCACGGAAGGGGCGCGCGGGACGCGTCCATGGCCCCGGGGAGCGGCCCTGGGACCCTGAGGGGCTGCGGAGAGGGAGGGGCGGACGGGCCGAGCGCCGGGAGGGCGGCGGCGGAGGGGACGCGGCTGTGCGGCCGTCTCGGGCTCGCCCCGGCCGGGGAGCCCCGACGGAGCCCCAGGGTGAAGCCTCGGCGCTCTGCCCCGAGCAAGGTCTGAAGGCCGGGGCAGGTCGGAGCCGGCGGTCCCGGCCCGCCGGGCCCGGGGCGGTGAAATGGCGGCGCGTCCGCCCCGTCCCGTCCCGTCGCGGCTCCGCGCTCACCTTCACGCGGGTCACACTCGCCTCCAGGCGCAGCTGCTGCACCACTTTCTTCATGGCCGCCACGTTGGAGGAGCCCGACATGGCGGGAGCGGCGCGGGCACACCCAGAGCAACTTCCCGGCGCGGCCACAGCTCCCGGGACGGCGGCGCCTGCGCACCCGCGGCCGGGCGGGGGCCGGGCCCTGTGTGCCCGGGGGGGCAGAGCCGGGGAACCGCCTGCCCTGTTTATCCATGAAGTGGACTGAAAGAGGAAGCAACATTAAGACCAAGGTGGCAAACCTTGGTGGTAGTATCAAGTAAGTTCCAAGTTTGGAGATTATTTTGAGATGCGATAAATGAAGTTCCTGACTTTGCTCTTGCCAGCAGTTTGGGTCTTGACTGCAACCTGGAGGATTAGTTTACTGCTCGTAGTTCACTGCAGGAAGTAAACCAGGCATGGTGATGAAGCCTCGAGCATGGGATGGACGTCATGTGCTGCAAAGTGCAGCATCTTGGATTTGCCAGGGACCAATGGCAGGCACACATGCTGGAACCTGCTATGCCTTGGTAATAACGAGAGAGGAGGTGGGGTATTACAGCCAGGTCATTCATGACAGTTTGTTGTGGTATAGTTGTGCAGAGGCAAATAAAAACACAGGCCTTGTTAAGTAAATGCTTCCCATCGACGTGAGGAAGTCTTAACTCTGCTGCACAACGCCAGGGTGAGACCTGGAAGGACACTTGGAAGGTCTGGTCACCCGTGCCTCAAGAACAGCTGAGACTGAAGTATCAGAGCAGAGCTGTAAAGGGGATCAGGAGATCAGCAAGGGCGTTTAGCAGGCTGAAAATCCAGAGGAGCTTTGTAACCTCTGAGGGGCTGAAGGAGCCTTCGAAGTGAGAACACTGAGGAAAGTCATAATGAAAAGAGAAAGATGGAAACATTTAGCAGCATCTGTTGCAATAGGACAGGGGTAATAGTTTTAAACTAAAAAAGGGTCGACATAGATTAGATATAAGGAAGAAGTTTTTTACAGCAAAGGTGGTGGAACACCAGAACAGGTTTTCTGGCGAGGTGGGAGATGCCCCATCCCTGAAAACATCCAAGGCCAGATTCAACAGGGCTCTGGGCAGCCTGGTCTACTGGGAGGTGTCCCTCCTCACTGCAGGGGGTTGGACTAGATGACCTTTAAAGGTCCCTTCCGACCCAAACTATTCTATGATTCTGTAAAAAGGTTAGGGCAGAACCATGCTTTATAATCTATGAAAGTACATTGCTGACATGGTTGCCCAGCAGAGTCAGGTTTTCTCAGCACACTGCATTTGGCTGGCACAGTGTATTGTTTGCTGCAGTTCACAATAATTGTCACTTTATCAGACACAGACCCTGCAAAAATCTTGTTTTGTGGGGATTTACGTCTGTGTCTTTAGGAAAACAGTAAAATTGTGTAGAAAAATTATATACAGCTGAAGTATTTTTATGAAAGGGGAGAAAATGTTAAGAGGAAATGCTCTAGAGCAGATTTCTCAGAGCTGCAGGGCTGTGATTTAGCAATTGCCTCAGTTACTTAGGTGATACTCACTTGTGTAGAAGGTGTGGTTGAGTCTGTTTGCACTTAGCTGAAAGCTTTCTGCCTCAGCACAGAAACAACTTTTCCATTTTCATAAACGGAATGAAGAACAGTAACTGAGAAGAAAGGATATTAATAGAGTAACTTCTCTAATAACAGATTATCATGAAACTCATCCTTAAAGAATGTTTTGATCAAAAAGAAAATTAGAAAGCCCATCTGGCATTTGCCGTGGTCCAATAAAGAAAGGTACCAGCATGTTGTTCAGTCAAATGAGACCTCAGACATCACAGGTGAGAGTTTTTGTACTTTTACAAATAAAAATAAAGAAATATTAAAATAAGGTTGTAGAGGACCTGAGAGGAAAATAATGTGCTTTTAACATAGTATATATATAAAGCGTAATTTTCTAGTTCATATTAATTAACAATTGCAGAAATGTTTAATATAGCTTATTTGTGTGGCTTGTAGTTACAGGGAAGTGTGTCATCTTTGTCGATACTTTGTCTGATTATCACTAAAATTATCACTAGATATTAATAGTGCCACAACTACCACAGGTCTGAACACACTCTCAGTGAACCTTGATCAGCTTAATTATTCTTTTTTGCAGGAGCATTTCTGTGCTTCCAAGGTAGCTAATATTATTAACAACTGTCAGAAATATTTTGAATTTTTTTTTCTTTCTGACAGTGTCAAGTCATGGTGCTGTTTGGATCAAGCTTTCAGAGCTTTGCATTTTTTATGAGATAAACAAAGGTAGGCTTTCAGCTGAGAGATTCTTGTAATCATGACACTCTCCAGTGTATCAACTGGTTTTGGTAAGATCTGTGCATTGCTGTCACAGTGATACACAGCAGTAGCACAAGCTCTCTATTCTTCCGCTTTCATTGTGGAGCTTGTTCTAATGTGACTTATTTTGATGTTGTCAGCTGGCATTCAGTCACAAATTGCTCTGTTCATGGCTGTCATTATTGTGAGATAGAGCTCCACTGTTCTAGTCTGTGTGCTAATATCAAAGGAACCATTCCTGCCTACAGAAATTGGAAGTCCACCTAAACAGAACAAAGTGTATAGGAAGAGGATTATAATACACCTACAGTTGTGATCATCTGTGCTTTTTTTAGTTGGTGGAGCTCCATGTTTTTTATGTCCCAGCAGAAGTGTGGAACTTCAAGCTGAATACAGTTCCTGTAGCTCTTACTAGCAAATTTGTCTCAGCTGGATTTATAAGGTGAGTGTGGTCTTAGTTTTCATGTACGTGGTAGGTCCTTCACGCCGCCCTTCAGTTATTTAGTCCAGCTGTTGCTCTACAGAGCACAATTACATCTGTAAGCAGGAACTTGATCTCAAATTAAATTTCTGGAAGGTAAGTGGTGCATTATGTTTATTTGTACTGTATCAGGCTTAGCTGTCTTGCAGTCTTTGATGTAGACCATTGAAACGTACTTCCAGAGCAGTGATAATATTTCTGCAGAATAATTTATGTTGTAAAATCATAGTCGTATATTTTTTCTGTCTCCTTGAGCCTGATTGTCAAAATCTTGAACTCTTTGGCAAGGGGTCAGCTTTAAGACAGTGGCTTGATGAAGACAGGATAGCCTGTCAGCTTCCAGGAACAGGGATTTTGTGATCTGAGCTCTCTCAGTCCAACGAAAGGGCTGAAGCCGTGTTTCTCAAGGGCAAACGTTACAGCCCATGAACCACCAGCATATATTCTTTCTTCTTCAGAAATATTTCCAAAAGGTTGCACACAACACTATGTGTGCTCTCTGTTTAAAGGACTTAGTGAAAGAATACCCTGGTTCCCAGTCATAAGCTCACACCTGGCACAGAGAGTTGCACTTTTAATATTTCATAATTTTGAAAGTTTTATTTATACTCCTAAACACTTTACTCACAAAATCTGTGTATGTGTAGTGTGGTAAGAAGTTATAGAAAAATCACATAATGTAAATATGTATTAAAACAAAGCTTTTACATGCACTTTGTCTGTTTCTGTGCAAAACCTATCAATTCAGCTTAAAGTGCAGGGAATGTAGGTTTTAATTAATTTAAATTGAGGCTTGTAGTATCCATTTAAGAGAATGTTCTTTGTAGCTGAAAAGATTGACAGTAGTCAGGTATGAGCATGTAGGGCAGAACGTATTAATTCTTGCAGCTGCTTTTGTTGAAAGGCTCCTCAAAACCAGAGAAAATAAGTACTGTTCTAGTCTGCAGCAGAGGAGCAAAATACACATCTGGAGTGGTAACTTCAAATCATTTATTGTGATGGACATCTGTCACTGCCCTGTGTTTTCTAGTGTAAGTTTATGTCACTGGGGCATCAAATTAAATTAGGATCCTCACTGATTTCAGTGGGTTTATATCAGCCTGGGTATTGTTGCTTGCTAATATGTCTTAAATAATTGCTAAAAAACACTTCTCATTATAATCCAGAAGAGAGAACTCATGCTCATGTGGCTTGGGCATTGTTGACAGCTCTGTTGTTCAATGATCTTGACAATCCTAATACTGTCTGAGTCATCTTAACAAAGGATTCCTAGGTAAAAGTACAGACCACTTCCATTAACCATGAAATTAGAGGAAAATATTAACTGTGTAATTCTCTGTGGTCCTGAGTTCTCATTCCCATGAACCTGATTTCTCAGCCTCTGTGATCTTTTATTTATCCCTCATTCCTCACCACAGAAGCCATACTTTTCTTATTTCTAGATGAGATGGCTGCATTGATCTCTACTTTGCATTACTTTTAAAGGAGCACCCTGAAGAAAACTACTCTGATGTGACTGTTTTCTGCTAGCCAGTGGCAGCAACTAACAAATATATTAGTGTACGTTCCTCACAGCTGGACTGGCAAATAATGTTTAGATAAATTTCTACCCTATTTCTCAGGCTCTGTATACCTAGATAATTTTCTCCCACGATGCATTTTACTTACTTAGATGTTTTTGCTGCTGTTCGTAAATGCCTTAGGTTTAGGTTTCCTTGCTGGTTTGGACAGACCTTATCAGTGAAGGGTGTGCAGTGTTAGAATTGCCTCTGAAAGAGCTTGCATTTATTTGGTTTTGGAAGACCACTCAAGGGGCATATCATCTGTGAGACACTAGCTTGAAGAAATTATAGCTCATGAGAGATATTTGAATTACAGATCATCTGTGTTCTCACGTAAGGTCTTGGAAGGATGTGTGTTGAATTATGTATCCATCTTTCACATATGTCTTCATACATTTGAAATAAAGGATGTAAGACTATTATCTGCAGCAAATGTGGGGAAAATGGCTGGGAAAGAAATAAGCAGGAGCCAAACGTGCAGAGACCAAGTAGTGTGGCCTAGAGGTGTCCACTCTGCAGACTTTGATCTCCTTTGCTGCGTGCCTGTGCTCCAAAGCAGTTTTGTGATCTTGAGGCTCCTCTAAGTCCAGGGTGTTTGAAATAATGCAAAGGAAACATTGTAGCCCACTGAAGTACTGTGTTCATGAGATGAAACTTAATATTTTTACTACATACTTAGGGTGTGAAATGAAGGCCTGTAGGCCTTCTTGAAAGTGCAAACAAACCTTGACAGGTTAATGAAGACCTATTTAAGTGGAAGACAGGGCACGTTCTTGTGTATAATGTTTACTGAGAATGGCATGTGCTGTCCCCCACGCTGTGTCTGTGCATTGCTTGGAGAGTGATAGCTACCTGGGCCAAAATCATACTGACACTTCATCAGCATGGGTCATTAACAGTCTCAGGCCTGGATTTGTTCCCTGGTTTATCTTATATGGCAGCATAGGAGGAATTTGAATTGCTTATGTTGTGCTGCACAGCTTTAGTGTGCCTCTTGCACATTTGGTTTTCTTGTGCAGAGATGCTTTTTATTCTGTAGTGATGTTTATACTGAACTTATTAATATTTACATGCTTTCAAGTAATACATTAAAAGATGCAATTCATATTTATGTCAGCATTCTCATCCTCAAATCATGGTGGAAATGTTCACACTGAAGTGTTTGTTTTTTATTTAAAATACGTTTGCATGCACACACCCGACCGTAAACTTGTGTTGGAGAAGACAAAAGCAAAGGATTTTGCCTGCTACTTAAAGTGGACAGTGATGAACTCTCCTCTAGCCCTGGGTGCTTGAGGGGGTATGTTTTACAGTGCTAGACTGACCCCATGAAACTTTGTCACTTATATGGAAGTGCATGACTGTGGTTTCCAGTGTTGCTGTTATTCATCTGCAGATAAGCAACAGCATTCTGAAGGAGTCATTTTCAAATTTCAACTACTTCCATATTCTTCCATTGTATGGGTTTCATAAATTATGAATATTGGTAGTTAATGTTATGGCAGCCCTTGTAATACAGTGTACCTGAACATGATACAATGTTCTGACTCTGCCACACCAAGACCCTCTGGCCTGTATGTAATTGGGTTCAGTTCTAGGACACAGGTCATTTTGGTCATTCTGCCCATGCAAACCAGCACATATGGAGCATTATCTTCCCCCTCTTACTAACTAGCCATCATTATTTGATCTTACAGATGTATTAATGAATAACAACATTCTAGGGTGTCTCCTCACATCACATTAAGAGTGCTGCGGGAGAAGCTCGGAGAATACCTGGGTGGAGTTACAGTTGCAGATAAATTCAAATTTTTAAAATGCATTGGGAAAAAACTAGCAGTGGTAAGTTGATATTTTTTTTAGTTTAGTGCTCTTCTGTTTTATAATGTACATCAGAGATCTCATTTCTGCAGAGTAGATAATATCACGTAAAGTAGAGATAATTTTTGGAGCACTGTTAGCATTTGGTTTTAAACATGCTGCAGCATAAGCTCTTCTCAGAACATATCTAATTCCCCAGGTGCAAAGGCACAACTGGACAGGTATATTAAAAATATCCTTTAAAGCAACAGGTGTAGTTAGTTGCCATCCAGTGAAAAGATGCTAGTTTTGATAAATCAGTGGATTAAATATGATAAATCTGGTTTCTAAAAAACACCTCAAACCCATAAGGTCGTTATTATCTGTACATGGTTGGGAACATGACAGTTGAAGAATTTGCAATGGAAGCTGAATAAGTCAGAGTTCCTCTAATGGTTCCTGCTGTGACCTGCCCAAAAGCATTGAAGAGATCACTCTCTGAATGAAAACTTCTCTGGATGTACATTTGTGTTCCACTGTTTAGTTCAGTAATACCGTATGTAATAAGAGCCCTACATCTCTGAATCATAACTGTTCCTCACATTGATTCTATATATATATCTTTATATCTTACAAAATATAGCTAAAGATTAAATAAACTTGAAAATTAGTCCAACTGAAAGTTTATTCTTATAATACGCAAAGACTTAAGTCATTTATGTAAGTATAGAATAATTTTTTCACATCTCATTTCACCTCCTTCTCACAGATTTGGAAATTAATTACAGGCTGGAAATTTGGTGCCATTCTTGATTTCCTTTCTAGTTTAATTATCACTAAAATTGCTCTCACAGGAGACTAGAATAAATATGAAGTACTATGCAAAAAGTAGGTGGAAAAACATGAAGAGAAACTGAAAGACTGTGATACAATCTAAATCAGAAAATGTGCATTGTTTTCAATGAATTCAGTTCTTTTTAACTGGATGATAATAAGTATGATGGTATATTTTCTTCCCCACATAGTTCAGAGATAAATGGAAAAAAATTTCTGTCCTCCTTTAGAGTATCAGCAAATGAATAAAATATTTTATGTTAATAGAGAATTAAAGGTAATGGTAGATGCATGTGAACATTTTTAGAGACAAAGATACAGTTTTACTTTGGGGTATTTACTTTTTCTTGATGTTTTACTTTATAACAAAGTGGAAAGCAATGAACCAACTGGTTTATTTGTTGTTTAGGGTCATGGTAACCGTAATGAAGTACATATCCATGATCAAATATTTGCTGAGTGTTCTACCCCCTCAGTCCTCTGTTTTACAACACTAACAATGCAAGCAGAACTAAGAGCTGTGCCCTACTTGCAAGTAAGGGTTTTCAAATGAAAAAATAAACAGAAACCAAAGTCACGTTAATTTGCTCTTTCTTTTTTTTCTGCGTGTAGCCTGCGTGTCTTACAGTGAATCCATGGCATTGCCTGGCAATTACTGAGAATAGAACTTGGCCCCCTGTTTAGTTCAATATCATTATTTAAATGTAAGCTCAGATTTCTTCTCTTTTCCTTTCCTGGAGTACATCTTTCAAATATTTAGACAGGACAACTCTTGAAATGTGAAAGTTTATCTCACACAAAGAATATGAAGAAAAACAATAAATACAAGAAGACATAGAATAATAATTGATTTTTTCCATATACATTAAATATTTTGCAGTATTGCATTAAGTGAATAGAGAAAATTATGTGACAATCAGCATTTCTGTCCAGATTCAGCTTGAAGAAACTTTTGATATAGAAAGTTGAAAACTTTCTGTTCCTGCAACTGTTGGATCAGGTCCTTTGAACCATAAGAGAAAGGATAAAAAAAATATTCAGTACATTCATGTTCTCTTGTGGGTCTGATTTAGATTTTGAGAAATAGACAAAATGAAGTCTCAGGACTATGTCAGAAAGTACAAAAGCAGTCAAAGCTACTTTTTTCCCATGAGGCCAGTACAGATGATAATGCTTGTTATGAAAAAATGCAGTATGTAAAAATAGTAATAGAATACGTGAATTAAGTGATTTACAACATTATTGATAAAAAAGTATTGTATTTGTTATGCTTTTATTCTTTATCTTGCAAGGTGAAAGCAAAGCAAGAAACAGAGCTGGAACTGAAGTCATTTGCTCCTCCTTATGTATGTATTGAATGGCTTTTAACGTACAATTTTCAGAAATATTTCACGTTGTGCATTTTCTCTTTTGTCCTGTCTGATGAATATACTGTGTCTTTTAGGCACTTTATCCTGAATTATATTTATTACCTGGAGTGGAATACTTTGAAGATGTTTATCCATTATCAACTCAACCAAGACATCACTTCAATGCAGAAGCTAAAAGGTTTGTTCATGGATCAAGATTACCCAGTCTTCCCCAGCAAAAACCTGAAAAAAGCAAACCATTTTTAGAAAACATACAGAGTAAGCATCAACTAGAAAATCTGGAAGTGCACAGTCCCGTGGAACGGGGTGAGAAAGAACCTGTTCCAGTTTTGCACACAAACCATAAGCAAGACCATAACAACAGGATTCAAGAAGAACAGATACAGTTTAGAGAAAAAGGTAAGATTAACCGGTTTAGTGAAGGGGGATGATGAAGGAGAAGAAAAATAAACATATGGTCAACACTAACAATAAAATAATATCTCTGTTTTATAATATCAATTATTATGCAGATCAAAATGGATCCGATGGATCTCTCTTCACACCAAGTCATTCAAATCCTGCAGATTGGGAATCTGGAAAGTGTGACATGACATTACAGAGCTCTGAGCAGAATCATCTCAGCCAAGATCAAAAAGACCATAACACTCCTAAGTGGAATGACAAAGCCAAAGGAACTGCTTTTACTCTTCACATAAACCACAGTGATGAACAAGGCCAGGATAACCAAACACCCCGAAATCACATTAAATATCAAAAAGGTACAAATGTTCATTGCTGTCTTTTTGCTAAAGCAAGTGTTCTAAAAGGTTAGCAGAGTGAAGCTAAGTTTTAAGAAATCTGTAATTAAAGCACAAGTTGGAATATCACTATCAAAACAATATTCTATTTTTAAAAATAATGATAATACCTTTCAAAGAGATGTAGTTTTACCTTGTATAAGTTCTTCTTTATCATTGTGTACTGATATAGAGTATTACTTTACTATCTTGCAACAAGCGTGGGTAGGGCCTTCCCAAATCTTCGTTCGCGAAGCCCAGCCATGAAAATGAAAAAACTTTACTATAGTTGATATGTTTGTCTAATCTTATTTTGACAAGAAAAATTACTAATCAGCTACTATAAAGATTGGGGGGTAATGATCCCATAATTCAACAGTAAGTTTAAATGAAAAAATCTTGCTATCACTTTGTCAGGAAGAACATTTATTCGCTTCAACTTTCCTTGTCATCCATGACTACATTACTGCTGAAGAGGAAGTGTTTCCTCCCCTTCCTTACATGTAGTGTTTTTTATATGTTTCTATGTTCTTATATGTTTTATATGTTTATATGTTTCTATGAACTTGAACATTCCTAGAACTGACAGGGGACAGAACGCTTTGAGGGGACTCCAGGGAAAATAGCCCGGAAGTATGGAGGGGTTTAAAGCACACATTGACTAGATCGCAGTTCTGTGCCAAAATAGAAGATGCTGTTTGGACAATATCTACTAACCATTGCTTCATTTAAAATAGGGAGTCTTATGGATACTGAGGGTTATTAAGTCCCTGAATGGTTATATAATGTTCTTAATATTCCTAAATTTTTAGTGATTACCAAGAAAGAAATGACTGATGCGTTTAAATTGGATTTGAATTACTGTGTTTATATTAACATAAAAATTATAATAGAAGTTGTTTTTGAGGAAATACGTTTGAGAGACAAGTCTTAATATTTGAGTAGAATTCTACAGTTAATGTAAAAAAAGGTGACCTTTACTCATTAAAAATTTGCAATAGAGTATTAAATGAAGCAATATTCAATTTTTCATGAGTATTGGCACCTCAGAGATTTCAGTTAGAATGATTTTGTGGATATCTAGCACTTTTAACTAAGAAAGCAACAAATTGCATATTATATTCATTGAGGGAGTGTATTGGAAAAGGCTTTCATGAATGACTTTTCAGTAATTCCAGTTTCCAATCATAACTTGGCAAAAATAGCTTTGTCCCTCCATCATCTTGTTAACTGATATTAAGTATGAGATCAGTTGATATACAAATATATATGCGTAAATGTATAACTGAATAGTTTTCCATAACTTTATTTATAATTATGAAGGATGTAGAATTTTGTAGTAGTAAAAGTATGGTCTGTCAGCAGTTTTCTTTTGAAATATTTATTGAATATATTTTAAAGCAGATAACATTAATTCATTAACATTTAAACTCAAAACATTTTGTTCTCCCTTTCTTTGGTTCTGGTTTGTAAGGGATCTTCAGTGTCTGAAAGGCAGAAAGTGTACGAAACAGAATTAATTTAGGAAAGGTGAAATAATGAAGTAGTTTCTTTATCTGTGATGATGTTTCTTGTACTAGTTACCAGAATTAGTCAGATATAAATTTTTAAAACAAAAATACCTGGGTTTTAATCTTTATTTCTTTCTTCTGTTATTCATGGAACATTTCAAAATCCTAGAAATAAGATTGTTAACTGTGTTGATTCATTGAATTTCCAATACAGGTTGGCAAGTCCAGGCATTGATAGTCAAAAGAGCTTGATTTTGGTGAGTTAATCTATGTGTTTTTGTCGTCATTAACCTGTCACAGCATTAACAAACATGGAAAATAATGAGCACCAGAAAGAGACGAAATTAAGAAGAGACAGAACACAGGATTCTGAAATTCTTAAAATAATGGAAAGACAAACTACAGAATATGTGCACAAAAAACAAAGGTTAGTAAATAATGAATCTTCTAAAATAATGGATAATAATAATTCACAGCTACAAACTTCTTTTACAGGCTACAAATAAATGAAAGAAAATGAGAAAAAACCCATTTCATTCCATGAATTTTCACTTGCTTCTTTGATTTTATCTTCAGCTTGCAGCAATACAGTACTAGGAAGACTATAGGTGATCTTGGTGAAAAACTGGATAATCAGGTAGGTTTTTCAAGGTAACATATTCCTAGTAATCTTGAGCAATAAATATAGTCCTCCACCCAGAAACAGTCTAATTTTATAAGACAGGTAACTCCTTATAAATATGAAATACTCAAATGTAGATGTGAAAATAATTGAGAAAAGTTAATTCATGCACTGCTACTTAGCAGATTTGTTAGTGAGTATCAACTATATTTCCAAACAATTAAATCATCAGAAGTTATAACTCTGGTTATAATTTAACAGGAACCTATACAATAACTATCTCAGTCTTATTAATATTGTGATTTATCTTTTTTTTTACAATTTCTTGACAGTGATATTTTACTGGCTATATTGATGATGTTTTTATAATTTCATACGGGATAAATTTGTTTTCCCTCACGCCAAGCAGAACTTCTGATAAAAAACTATAAATTCATTTAAAACATAGGTATGAATTAGTCATAGTATCAGAATAACAATATATTTAGGAAGACTCAGCACCCACCTGCAAGTGCACAACATAATAGCCATCACTATTAGCTGTAGCCTGTAGCTCTCATGCACAAGTGACAGTAGTGGAGTCGTACAAAACTAATGATGAAATTGAAAATCTGTGATTACAAATTTTAGTTTAGAAATTGGCAGTTTTAAGCCCCTAATTCCTGGTCTTGCATGGGAGTATCAGTAACTTGTGGGGTTCTGGACCTGGACAAGAACAATTAGCAACAATCTATGTAAGTGTTCAGTGTTTATTTGCAGAGATCCAGCTGTTTTTAATTTAGTAATCTTGTGTACTGCTAACAGAATAAAAAAGCTTTCGTGCAGAATTCAAATTCAGCCCTTCCATTCACTCTGGCCACTTTCAAGACATATGTCTAAAGTAACTATTCAGGATTATGGTTATGTACTTATATTTGTGTCTTTTGACTCTATAGGCAGATGAAAGCAAGCAAAATCATCTTACTTGTCCAAAAGAATACATTTCACCTCCTAGTCCACCTTTACTTTCTGTAAATCCAGCTCAAGTTCCTGTACTTCAGGCAGCAAGTGAGTATGATTCCAGGAAATTGCAGGGAAGTGAACATTTAATCAAGACTGAAGAGTCAATGAAGACACAAATACCTGCTTTACAAAAGAATTTGTACATGCATTCATTCACAGTATTATTATGAATTTTAATTTATGGTTGGAAAATTCCAGGCATTTATGATTGCATGGGCTGTCCTAGAGCATGGCAGTTTCCCAGTGCTAGAAAACCCAGCTTGTGGAGTTGTGGATGGAAGGAGAAAAGGAGAGAGATGGGATGAAATACTGCAGGCTCAAGTGAGAATGGAGTAAAGAAAACATCTTAGTAGTATTGCTGAGGATCCTCTGCTGTGGTGGAGGAGGAAGAGGATAGTGAGAAGACAGTGAGAGTTTGATCTATTGTTGCGGACTAGTTAAAGTCTGAGATACTTTCCTGCTTAGGGATCAGATGGAGTTTAAGGCAAGATTTCACTACACTTTATGTTGCAATGTATTTTGAGCAGGAAATAGTCTTTTGGAGGCTTTTTTGGCTTCATATGGCAAGAGTCTTAAATGTATGGAGTGTATCTGTATCTTGATTATATAATGTTAGTGATACATTGACTAAACGTATAAAAAGATGTTTGCTTGTTCGTGTGTGTATGAATGCCTGGATGCATGCTGGATTTCTGCCTTTTTCTGAAGTGCCAACCATTTTGAAAAGTTAGAGATTAATTTATTAAAATGAAATAATTTCTACTGCTTGCTCTGACAGAGCTTTTGGCATGATTTGTGATTAGCATTACAAAAATCTTGATTGATCCTTCCTACTTAGAGTATTCAGACACTTGCTACATATAATTTTAATATCTTTAGAAAACAAGATGGTAGAACAATTGCAACAAATGAAGAAAGACAGAAGGCATATGGAAAAAACTAGAGAAGAACTGATCAAAAAAGCTAAAGGACTACTGGAACAAAATAAGCTGAGGAGATACCATGGTATACTTTTAATTTATTTTGGAATTTGGAATGATTGAGAAATTACTCTGAAACCAATGTGAAAATGTTTGTCTCCTTTTCAGTGAACTTAATTACAGAGAGAGCAGTTTTCTGACTAATAGCTCCAAGAAGACTCATTTGTATAACAGGATGCTGGAAAAATTCAAGGTTGCAATGTTTCCTTCCCCTTTTTTTTGTGGCAGTCTTATAAATTTAAAATTATCCTGACTTTTATAAACTATTCAAGTTGTGTCTCATGTATGTGCAGTACCCAGAGAGCTACTACAGGCTGCTTCACTCTTTGAGGCCCAGGGTAGCTGATGTATTCTAATCCTACCTTTAACTGGTGCTTACTGTGTTGATGAGGCTTTGAGTAAATTGCAGCATAATTTTTATATATCTCTAATGACATGGAAGTTGCAAGTCTGTTGTGACAAGTGTGATAAACCTTGGTTTTTAACAAGGTCAAATCTCATTCAAATTTTACAGGAATTTTCTTTGTAAAATTATTTCTAAGTTTATACTTAAAACTATCCTCCCTAGGTCACATTCCAGTTATAGAGAGATGAGATTTAATCATTATGAAGTTTTGAGAGCTTTCACTTTGTACTTCAATGCAGCTAAATCACTAGGCATCTCAACTCTTACAGGAGTTGAGGAGACAAGAAGCCAATTCTTTCAGTTATTCACCACAGCGTGGTGAAGTTGTACTTTAAAAACCAGACTTGGTTACTTGAAGCAGTGACTCTGTAGTAGCATGGAGGTGCAAGGCAAGCTAATTTACCTTGCTGAGATAAGCCCTAAATGGATCCTGCATTGTCTTACATTGTTTTCCAGGTAAAAATAAAGGTTATTTCACAAGGATTCAAACAGCTTCTGCAACTTTTTTAAGAAGCGTCTCTCTCCATTATTTTTATCTGACCTGTAGACTTTCATAAGTAAGTGCATGTTGCAAGCATGTTTCTTCACAAGGTATTAAGGAAAGAGCATATTCTGCAGGAACAGTCTATATTTAATATCCTCCTAAGATTGCCATGCTGACAGTCACTCTCAGTTACATACGTACAGTCCCCAAGAGCTGAGTTCTTTTGGGTAAGTTTCAGTTGTTCAAATTCTGGTCATAAAGAGATCAAATTTTGCATAAATCTACAGTGCTACATTTTCTGTTACAGTAAAGCTGTGGACTTCAGACTGTGCTGGGCATACCAGCTTCACAAGCCTGGAGCACTTCTGTGCAGCTGAAACCTGCAGAACAGCCAGCCTGAAGGAAACTTTGGGTTTGGGCCTTGTGTTTTATCTTGGTGGACAGATAGAACCTTTTGCTGCAGGTGCCTGTGTGAAAACTCAGTTGTATTTACAGAGAATGTAATTTTAATGAATATTTTTCTCTAAATGGTTTTTTAAAAGAAACCTACTGCCACATTTCAGTGTGTGCATTGGCCAGCTGAATCCTGTGAGATCAGCTGGTCAGGACCGTCTTCAGCAGACCTTATGATAGGTGAACAAGAACAAACAGTATTACTGTTTCACTGTGCAGTTCGTGAGGAATGGAAAAAGAAGTACTTTGAAACTAAGAAAGCTACAGTTTCACTGGAGGACACTTTAAACAAATTACGACAAGATTTAGAGGTTTACCACCAGAAATTGCTCTTGCAATTGGAAGCCAGAGATAGCCAAAAACGACCAAACAATACAACAAACTCCAAGGTATTTGCTTGTATTATTTATTATCTCTTTTTATACAGCCTGTTGTTGGTTCTTTTTTCTATAAGATATAATTTAAAGAAACAAATCACCAACCCATGACTTGTAAACTAGCTTCAGCAGCCAAATACCCCTCAATGCTCTGAGGTATAAAATTCCTTGAGCCCATTTGTCTCAAAAAGACTGCAGAAATGTTTGAGTCTGAGCATTTGATTCTTTCTGCTTCATGTTTGTACCTTCTCGTAACAAATCTCCTTCTGTTCAGTATGATTAATGATAGGTATGATATATAGTAATGATTAATAAACTGTTCAGTTCTATATTGTTCCCATCATCCCCAAATTCATATACAGAGGTAATGAAATTGGAAGACAAAATGTGCCTGAGGCTTTTGAAGTGGTTGTACCTGAACTTGTGCAACTGCAAGTTTCTTAGGAAGGTCAGAGCGGGATTAAAAAAAGAAAAGATAAAAGAAAAAGGGAAAACATCCTTCCCAGTAGTGGTATCTGCTAATTTTCTCAATGCATTAATGGAACTCTGTTGTCAAATCTGAAGCTAGCCTAGGAAAAATAAATGTCCCTTTCTCGTGTATGTACAATCTAAGAGTGTATATTATACTATGGTGTATTATTTGACCTATCTTGAAATAAATATCTACAAAATAAAAATATGAATAGGGTTGACATTACATTGTTTAGCTATGGTCAGATATGTTATTGCTCCTTTTGTGGGGTATATCAGGGGGTTTTTTTAGGTCTCCCTGGCTATGCACAAAGAGGCCTTACATGAAGGATATGTACAACTTAACATGCATCCAGCAGGTATGTACTGGCCAGCCCCCAGAGAAGACAGCCAGGATTTAATGAGCTGTTAGGCTAAGCACAAGTATGCTCTCCCCCCTCGTGAGCTACGTGCTGGCCGGGCAGGCATCAGTCAGGCAGGAAAGCAGGGGAGCTGGAAGGAGTTTAGAGGATTGTTTCTGAGTGGTGAAGTAGCATCCAGCGAATGAAGAGATGTGGTAATGCTGCACTTCAGGTTTTGTTGTTGTTGTTTCACACAGAATTACACAATCATCCGGATTACTACAGTGCAGCATGAACTCGATCACCTGCAGAGGAAGCTAGAGGATACAAAAATGAAACTCATAACAGAAATTAAGGTACTCTGCCTTTTCACTAAACCAGTCAAAATGTGACAGTATGTAAAAAAATTAGATCTTCTAATTATTAGATGATGTAAATATTTGCTAAACATTTCTTGGTTTGTGCTGTTAGTTTTATCATGTTAGTTGTTGTAACTTTATCACTTGAGTCAAATTACTCCAGAACACCTGGTTATTAGATGATTTTGAATGTATGGCATTCAAACAACTTAGATTTTCAAGATACTATGTAAGCTAAGGTTTACAATCTTTTTCATAAAAATCCCATTTCATTCAAAAGGTAATTGAAAAAATACACTTGGTGTGGTAAGGCACTGACCGGTAATAAATAGACCATGGCTAAGGCAAAAAAAAAAATGGTATAAAGGAAAAAAAACAAACCAAAAACCTAAAAAAAAAAAAAAATGGCTGTCCAAGCAGATGGAAGTCCTCTTCATGTGCATTTTTCTATACCTGTGATGCCTATGGCTCTTTTTGGAAGGAAGATGATACTATTGGTCTGTACACTGGATAGCTTTTCAGCTCTAAAAGCTTGAAATAGAAGTCTTTGTCATCACAGACATTGACCATACCTCCTGTTTACTGGGTACTCTAGGGTGGATGACATTGTATAACAAGGAGTGAAAAGAACAATTAATTTTGCAGTTGTCTCCAAAACAGCAAGGCAAAGTACAGAAGAAAGTAGTGATAGAACTAAGCTATCTAACTGGACATGTACAATTTTAAAGATGAATGATGTATCCTGTATTCAGCCATCCTGTATAAAACTCAATCTTAGTTATATAAACCTATATGCATGTCTACTCAATAAAACTTCCTTAAATTGCCATTCCTTAAATTACTGATTCTTCTGCAGCTGAGAAAGCAGGCAGCATATGATTTACGAGCACTGAGAGCGGAACTGACACAGAAGAAGATTCATTCTGCTTTAATTCTCCAGTACAGAAAATCAGGAATTTAAGAAGATGACATGACTTTAACATCTCTCAAGTCCACAAAAGCTCTTTAATATATATAGAAGATGAGAATTCGTTTGTATGTTCTTGAAGTTATCTTGTAAAAAGACATCAGCTGTATAAATGTTGTGGAATTTGTATACTAGGCTACTGAGGTACCGCAGCTCACTTTAAATCTTTCTCTTACTGTAAGATTAGTCAGCTGCTTACACATACAGTTTAAGCTAGTAATGTGTCTAAAACTAAGCTGTTATATTTAAAGTGCAAATTAGTGAATTGTGTAACATCACAATGGTATGCTGATGTTCTTTGATTAACAAAATAGCTACTAAGCAAATAAACCTGTAATCCATAACCTCCTGTTCTTATTTGCAGGCATGCACATTACATTTTTTGAAAATTATTAAAATACAAGTTCTGTAGAAAAACAGCAACAGTAATCCTTTATTTAGCTATTTACTGAAGTTATTTTTGTCATTATAAGCATGCCTATCTATAAACTACCAATGTATTACTACTATATTATTATGAAATATAATCTCAGCTTATTTCATATCTAGCTGGTTTTGTTCCTTTACTTACTAGGAAAGCCAAATGGACATTAACTGTCTTCTGTACTTAGAGGAAGAGGGAAGCTTTCTCTTGAACAAGCATAATGATGATCTCCTGGTTCAACTTACACTATTGCATATTCTGCTTTTCCTGAAGTCCAAGCTCATGCATGTGCCAAGACTAACAATTCTCTGAAAAAGAAATCAGAAACCTCTCCATAGTAACTTTTTTCTAGCTCTTCTGTTTGCCTCTTTGCAAACCAGATGTATTACATTAAGTAGAACAATAACATTCTAGGAATTTATCTCAGCTAAAAAGCTGTCAAGGCTGTATTTATTACTGGAAGTGAAAGACTCATGGGAAATGGGTTATATGATGAGAAAATTATGCAGCTCTCAAAAGGACTAACTTAGAAATGTCTTGAATCATACCACCCATTATCCAATTTATTTTCTTAAAGATAGGACTTAACAAAGATTTTTGTGCTGAAGTATTAAATTGACTATTAAAACTGCAACCACTGTTTCTCAGTTCAGAGTTGAATCCCACATTCTCTATTTCAGAATTGTGTCTTATTTAAGGTACAAGAGCAGGCAACTAGCTACTGGAAGATCTGAACCTAAATTTTAAAAAAAAAATATCAACTCATGATTCCTGACTGCTACAAGGAGGAGTTTTATTATTAAGTCATCAGGCCCTCAGTTAGGATTTTACAGGTCAGATATTCACTCCAGAAGACCTCTAAATTCAGCAAATATCTCACAGTACTTTAGCATATAAATGTAAGTAGTAATACACATTCTCAGGTACCTGTATTTGTGCAGATACATACATATTGTATATAAAATTTAACAGTGTCTCCTCAAACCTACAAACCAATGTTCTAGTGAAAAGCCTTCTGATTTTTCAGGGGAATTTTTTTCTTTATGCAAGAGCAGTAGGCTTCACCTTCTGTTTTCCATCACGTGTAGTATCAATTAGTCAGACAACTCATGAAGTCTTCTAGTCTTTTCCTCAGTAGCCATTACAGTAGTGCTGCTATACTATGGGAACTATTTAGCAAGGGGAAAAAAACAACTCATTAAACAAAAAACCCAACTCAAACCAAAGAAACAAAGAACCCCCCAAACCAACAAAACAACAATAAAAACACCAATGCCCCCCCCCCAAAAAAACCAACCAAAAAAAACCCCACCACCACCAAAAAAACAAACCCACAACTGACTACATATATCTAATGAAATAAATTTTTAATTAATGGAGTCACTTAAGAAGGGCACAGTTGCACTTTAATCTGCTTGTGAAACAGTTCTGAGAAGCAGACAAGCAATGTGGGCTGTAAGCTGTAGAACAAGTAAAGCACAGACAGGCAACGCTGTTTACCAACCTTAATGAAGACAGCATTTTATTTAACAAAAAAATCTTGTAAACATCAGACAATCTTTACATCACTACAGATATTTTAAAAAGTTATAGATTTTCTCCAGACAAATTATTTTATGAAAATATGAACTAGAAAGAAAACATAACCTGCTATTATCCCTCAGGCAACACCCCATAAAAACAAACAACAGGCTACTGAATGAATCTTAGAGTGTGTGGGAAAATAGATATACAGTTCATTAAATAAGCTGCTGAATTCTAGTTTCCAGGAAGTAAAATAGTTCGGAATGGAAGGAAACATCATCCAAGTCCTCTACATATTAATGTTCCCTCCTAAAGTCCAAGATTTTTGGCTTTTGAAACAAAGGAATTTTTGTGATACATAAACAGCGAAACTGGGGTTTATTGAATACTCCTTTCTAACAACAAGTCTGATAAAAATCTTAATGGCAACTGCTTCATGCTACATAATTTCTTCAGTCTATAAAATCTTTTAATCTCTGGAAGAGTAACCAAATGCAAACAGGCTTCACCAAGTTGCATGTAAGCAACAATCTGTCTCTCCAGTATTTTGTTTCATCTGATTCTAGAGTGACTTAGCTGGGTTGGGTTGGGAAGTCAGAAGGCTGAGACTGCACCATGTGATTCCAAAATGAATACTTGCCTGCACCAGGCAGCCTTAGCAAAGGATCATTATGAGACTGCCCCTGTAAATTCACCAATGGGTCTTACTTGTTACCAGATACACATTGGGTTCAAGCTTTAACCAACTTATGGTAATTGTGAAAAATGAAGAAAAGGAGCAGTCTTAAAAAAACCCCCACTGTTAAAGCAACACTGGAACTTTTTGAAGAATGAAAATACAGTTTTGCATATAAACCAACAAGATTAATCTGTCTAGTTTGCAAAGTTTTTGTAACCATAGTATATTTATATAAGGTCAAAATTTCTGATAGTGTAAGCCAAAATGAAAAATTACAAATTTTCATCATTCTAAATCAAGGGTTCAGATAGTTCTTAGGGTGTCAGAGCTTGCCACATTGCTTCAGTTTGTTGTTCTGCTACAGCTTCCCTGGAATAGTCAAGACTATTTCCATTCCACATGCCAATGCCCCTTAAACCTCGATTCTTCACATAGGCTGCTTTTAGAGAGATGCTGCGAGGGTCATCATACCAGACTTGGTGGAAGTGACCAAGAGAATCCTAGAAAAACAATTAAGGACTAGTGTCAGTATCTACTTATCTATATGAATATGATACATTAAAGTTCATTGGGTTTTGATTACATTTTCTGTTGAATGCAGTTAAAGGTATAATTAAAAACTGAGATATACAAGCTATGTAGATTTACGTAGTGATATTTTCCTGATTAACCAATTATTTTTCACACAGGATAATTAAAAATTCTAAGCCAAATACTTGGCTATTGTTTTACTTGTAGAATCTGTTATAAAACAGTGGCACAATTTAACTGCAGTCAGATGAAAAGACTTAGCTAATTTGTATTTCAATATTTTTTTAGATACAGGTAAAATTTCAGATACACTATCTAACATAACATAACAGGTGAATTTAGTTAGAGATTAAGTGGGGTTTTTTTAGCAATAAACAGTTTTAGAGGAGGTGATAAAATTTTGTCCAAGTTATGTTGCTTTGACCTGGTTGTTGCTTACAACACCATGTGA
Organism: Corapipo altera; assembly: GCF_003945725.1. Lineage (NCBI taxonomy): Eukaryota > Metazoa > Chordata > Aves > Passeriformes > Pipridae > Corapipo > Corapipo altera. The sequence continues at coordinate 89,462 of NW_020884899.1, read as the reverse complement.
AACTTTAAACCATGTCTAAAGAAACAAGAGAAAATGCATACACTGTGGTGTTCTTGTAAGCACAACCATTTATGGACTCATTCACTGTGACTATGTAGAAAGCAAATGCAGAAAAGAACATGCATGCAAGGCACTGAGATAAAAGAAAAGATCATCTCAGAATCTGTTTTAAGCACTCATAACTTCATGAAAGTAACTGTAACAGTGAAGGACAGAGCTATAGGATTTCTTAGTGCCAAGATGTCCTTTTTTGCCATGATACAGTATCTCAAGAAAACACAAAGTAATGAAGATTTTTATTACTCCTGTAGTCTTCAGGCACTGCACCCCTCTTTCACACTAGAAATTCAAGATACGAAGTCCAGCACTTCTTTACTACACCGGAAAAAATAAGTAGAAAAATGGAAGAATCTAATCCTGAAAACTTTATAGTCAAAGAACTACGGTTCACGAGTGTTTTCTCCACAACATGGTGTCTAAGAAAGATATGCTTACCTTGTATTCATAAAATGGAGACTTCTGTACCTCATCCCACAGCACCCCTGAAAGAGAACTGTTCACCTGCTTCATGATAATTCCGTAGGGGACCTGTCTGCCTGCAGCATCACTGCAAGGAGCCCCACGGAAAGGTACTTTGGAAAGAGAACACACATGGTCCTGAAAAAAAAAGCAGAAGGCATGAGTTTCATGTTACATAGATATAACTGAACTCCAAAACAGCAGTACAGCCAAGAAAATTCACAAAAGGCATCGGGGGCTCAAAAATCCCTAATCTTCAAGCAACTCTGGCAGATACATTACATGTAGAGAAAAGTAAACTAAAAGTTAAATTTTGTTTACTCTGTAGTTATACAGGATTGGATGGATATCATTCAGCTTATACTGTTATCTTTTCTCTTTTTAATTCACTCTTATATTTTTCATAAGTATAATGTTGTCTGAGATTCCATAAACTGCTATGCTTTAACAGTCACAGGTTTGCTATGGTTTGTTGCACCTGTCTTTAAACAGTGAGCTTAGTGATGGTGCTGAGAAGGCACATACAAGTGTTGTAGGACCTTTGGACATCATCTCTTCTCATACAGATAACATTTATAGCTCCTTAGTCAAACACAGTGCTTGGGTATAGTGGGGTTCAGCAAAAGATTCTGTCTTGTCTCCCAGCTTTATGCTCTTATCCATCAGACCATAGTATTTCCTAATCCAAAAACAAGATTTCCAAAATCTAGTTGTATCTTTCCAAGGAAAAAATTAACAGTATGTTTGCAAATGAACAATCTTTCATCTTACCGTAGATAGGTTTTGGCAGACATAGTCATAGCCATACCAGGGGACACCCATCACAAGCTTTTTAGGATCAATGCCCATAGTAATATACTCTTCATAGCCTAGATTTGAAGGAAATAAAAATTAAGATGCATTACTCCCTTTTCCTATGCTTTTTATTCTTACAACTGATCTACAGCCAGAGCCAATATAGGACTTGCATGATCCCGAGACAGAGGCTGGGGCAAGCTCTCCTTTACCTCTACCTGCACACTCTATTTAAAGAGGCCTGCTCTACTGAGATGCTAGTAATTGCTCTAGTTGCTCACAGTTAAAACCATATGCCCTTAGCAGAAGCTCACAAGGACAAAGGTTCTTTGCAAGCCCAGGCAGACACTATTGCTCTGGCTGCCGTTTGCCATTCTAGTGCTCTTCACTCCTGACGGCTACTGATCACAAGTAACAACACACAACTGCTAGAAGTCTGCCTGTAGTGTCATAAGGAGTAGAGATACTATTTTCACACTAGGACACCACATATTTGAGCACACTTGAAAGCTTCAATGCAACCAAAAAACAAAAAGAAAGAAATGTCAATCTTTTCTATCTACTGATGTAAACAAATGGAAATGTTCTGACTCCTGAGGAGACATTTTGTCCTCACCAAGTAAAGTCTGCAGGTAAGGGGCATTGGCTTTTGCAATACAGTCTGTCCAGATCTGGCTCTGTTCATCATATGACATCACAAATAAGAAGTCACAGGCATCTGCAATCCCAGTGTAGTTGTAGCACCTTCTATCTATGCATGCTGGAGACCAAGCCACATCAAATGTTACCTGAAGGAAAAATGCACAAGTTAGTATCGTGTATGGCCCTTAGGCGCTCATTTCATCTTTTTAAAAAAGCTGTAACTTTTCAAGACAGTATTTCCTACATGTAGCAGTTTAATACACCTTTATGGTAATGCACTATAGGAGAGGCTGCTCAGCTGACAAAGCAAACACTAGATTATAAAGTGAGTGCCCCACTAGTGCCCCTAGCATCAAAGAAATTAAAATATAATATGAAAACCATCTGACAAAAAATATGAAGCATGATGCAAATCCTTAAAGCTTTAGTGACGGGTTTACCAAAACACTGTTAAGCTTTTGCCCCAGAAGGCTGTATTTGCCCTACTTTCAACAATTCGTTAAGCCACACTAAGTGCCAGCTCACAAAAGGCAGTAATGTTGTATCTATAGATCCTCGTGAAGCCCCTCTTCTCTTTAAATTCATACAGGTCAAAAAGGGTGATTCTTACAAGACCATATCACAGCTAACATTCATAATGAACCATTCATGAGAATATCCTATTTAGATCTGCATAAACTTTTCGTATCCATATGCCAAACAGCATTGCCAAAACCCCTTGCATTTCATAAAGTGAATGTTTGTAAAAGGTACATTATTATTACCTGTGATCCTGGTATTTCTCTGTGAAAAGCATCTGTAGTTTCTTTAACAAGCTCTGTCAATGCATAATACTCAGGGGAGGTTTCGTTAACTTCTTGCTCTATATCAATGTTAATTCCATCCATATACTGGTCTTTTGCAAGGTCCACCTGGTGGGATATCCATGCCGCTCTTTTAGCAGGATCAACAATTTCCTTAAGAGGTACATCACCTAGACAAGAAGCCTTCAAGAGTTAACATGCATTTGCACCACAATAGTAGTAAGGAGGAAAGGCTTGTCTTTACTAAACCAACAAATATAAACATAAACCAAAAAATGCTCATACCGATACTGGTAAAATACAAAGGAGTTAACTTTTTCCCCAAGCGTAATTTTGAGAAACCACCCCAGAATTGATTACTAAACTTCTTTGAGACAGCAGTGTTTAAAATAGGGTTCCTTTTGGATGTTTTTCTATAATTTTAACCTCCTTACTTCTGCTTAATATTCTTTTAGCCACTGTAAAATACCTTTCTTGAAATCAATTTACTTTTGGATTTCCACTGAGCCAGAGGGACTGTTTAGAGTAAAACACTTTAATGTTTAACCTTGGTTGCTTTCCACACTGTGGTCTTGGATTCTGTGTTTGCCTCAATAGAGCCAAAAGTTGCTTATATGATGTAAGCTGTAATGGACTTTGTCTTTTTAATCAGCATTTGTACCTGCACAGAGTTCCTGAGTACTCATGTTTTAAAACTCAACCACTTCCTAATACAAAGGGATTGATTTAAGTGCAAAATACTAAAAATTACTTAAAATCCCTTCCCTTACCCTTTTGGGTACTTCATATAACATCCAGAACACAGAGCCATATAACTATTTTCTGCAGGCTTTTCCTTTCCTCCCTCTTCCTCCATAACTGTTGTTCCCTATTAGAGAACTTTAATTTAGGTGTCACTGGGATGGTTTCATTACTACTATGGCAGACACCATTTCTGATTTTAATGCCCTGCATACTAGCAGGCATTAAATGCAAAGTGTCAAGACATGATAGCCTTGTGTGAATTATAATCCTCTTACTGATTTTTATATTCCGCATGCAATTGAATGTGAAATGTCAAGGTACTATAGCCCTATGTACATTATGTTCTTCTTCACGCATCATAAATATCCACACTTTCCCAATGTAACCAACCTTTCAGTACTATCCTGGAACCTTTAGAGTGGGCATAGCACACGAGCTCAGGATCGTACTTTCCAAAAGCTGCCACAGTTGTAATTTTTGACCAGTCATAGAATTTCCATGCTTCCTTTCCCACATCAAACACAAAGACCTGGAAAAGGGGTAAGAATCACCCTCATTAGCCCCAAACACTTGTCAGCAGGACGATTATTTTCCACGTGCCCCTCACAAAGGTCGCTGCCTGGCGCCTCTGGGAAGCAGCTTGCACGGACGCCTCCCACCCTCTGCCCGGGCTGCCAGGGGGGCCCTGCAGGCAGCGGGGTAGCGGCTGCCACACCGAGCCCGGCCCGGGCACTGCCCTGCACATCGACCCCCACTGTGTGGAACCGGCTCGCTCTGGAGCGGGCGATTCAGGGCGGCAGCGGCCCCGGGGCGCCGAACGCGCTGCGAACGCGGAGCCGCCGGGTTCGGCCGTCCCTGCGCCAGCAGCGCTCCCAAGCCAGCCCGCCCCGCTCCGGCACCGCGCGGGCCGCGCACCTCGGGGCTGCGGGTGCCCGTGACGGGCCGGCACAGCCACGGGTCCCGGCAGGGGCAGGCGCCGACGGGGCCGCCCAGCAGCTGCAGGAGGCCGACCAGCAGCAGCCACCCGTCCCACGGCCCCTTCATGGCCCCCACGGCCGCCGGGCCCGGCCCGGCCGCGCAGCTCCGGCCCCCGGGGAGGAGCCTCCGCGTCCCCGGCGAGGGGCGGGAGGAACCTGGGGCGGGGCCGGTGCTGTGTCCGGGGGCGGGGCCCGTCCCCAGCGAGCCGCGTGTGTGGGGAGGAAAAGATTTCGGGCTAGCGCGTTTGCAGAGCAACTCTTTATTGAAAGTTCACACGCGGCCAGCCGTGTCCCGGGTTGTTTTCAAGAACTCGAGAAGAACCAGAGCACAGCGATGTCCCGCAGGGGACGGGGCCGCTCCCCGGCCGCCTGAGCTAGCCGTGCTCGCGGGCGGCCGGGCCGACACGACCCCCCTCAGGAGCGGGTCAGTGCGGGGGCTGAGGCCGGGCACGGCCGGTGCTGGCAGGAACAGGCTGTGTGAGCAGGCACCGAGCTCACCGCGTCCTCGGATTTCTGGCCCAGCCTAAGCTGCCTTTCCAGGCTGGGAGCAGAGTCTGTAAACGAGAAAGGAGGAAGAAGAAGTTAGGCCGGGGGTTTGGTTATACATCGATGTACTCCTGTGTTAGTGCGGTGAACCTCACGGTTTTTCACAGTCTCACGGCCGCGCGTTCTGGATGTGTTGCTTACAGCAGACTCACCGGCTGGTACACAGTGGAAACCCACGGAGACGGGAACAGTCCCGGTTGCTGAACAGCCTTCCATGCAGCGAAGAACTGGCTCCACAGAGAAGCATTTTGCTGCCATCTTCTCAAATCCAACTGCCTTCTCAATTTTGACAAATTTGCGCTGCAGCTTGCAAGCTACAAAACATAAGTTCTCATGAAGCACCTACAGAGTTTAGATAAGTACCTTTGTGGACTTAATTTTGTAAAATTAGCAACAACTAAGACCAGTGGATGAATAAAGTGACACAAACTACGTGAAGCTAATGTGATTGAAGTCAATCTTCTGTCAAAGGCTTAGGCTGTGAGAAAATGAGGCATATAGGGCACGGTTGCAAGAAAAGAGGCTTGCCACAGATAGGATCTAGGTGGGAGACAGATGTCCAAATCCAAAAAGATACATTTGGAAACCTTGGCCAACTGACGTTCGACTTACCCAAACTATGACAGCACTTCATTTTGGGGCAGTAGTGGCTCTTAGACATCCATATATCTATTTCTGTTCTGCACTGTCAACAGTCAAACTGGCTGCTTTCCATACTAAGTTAGCATCTTAGGAAGTTTTAAGTCGAACACACAAACTTCAGGTAACTACACAGTGTATAAGTTGATAGAAAAATACAACAAACCCAGAACTTGCAGTGAACTACTAAACTTGGGAAAAAAAGGGTTTATTTCTTTTTTTTTTTTTCAGTCTGGGGCCACTAATCATAGAAATAGCAAAAAATGAGATGATTGTGCTACAATTAATATAAATCACCTATTCATGTGACTACTTAACTAGTTGAAGACAATGACATTAACATATGTTAGAATCTTAGTACCTCCAGCACACAAGTCTTCTGAGATGATCCAAGACTGACCAAAACTCACTGCATCCTTAGCTAAATATCCACTGGGCATTTGATATTCTCTTTCCTTTTCAGCATCATATTTTCCACAAATGCCACATGTTTTTCCAGCCATCCAGAAAGCAACCTGAATCTTTGTGGAATAAAAGTGCACATAAATTTTTTTCTTCTAAAAATAAAATCACTGAAAATAATTTCAAAAATTACCTTAAGTCTGTGCCCATCATAATATAGTTTATCTATGCCATAATCTGGGGCTTTTAGTGCCAATCCTTCCTCTTCACTGCTGATCAGTATGCTTGCATCTGCAACAAAAAAGGAAAATAAGATTCCTTCTAAAATGAAGTTACTCTTTTAGGGCCCAACTTGAACTGTTTGTTAAGTTCCTGGGGACATAATGCAGGCTCTGATGTATCTTGAAATAGATGGGGGGAATGAGAAAGACTACTGCTCTCTGCCTTGGAACAAGCAGAAGCCCAGTGACAAGAGTGGCTGTGACAAGGGACATCTAGGTGCTTGTTCTGTGCGTCTCTGGGATCAGCAAAACATCCCACAGGCCTGCATTTTTTGGTTTGTGCAAAGATGCACAGGATCAGCATCTCTTTCTTTGCTCATCTTTCTTGCCATCCCATATGAAAGCTTGCATGAAGGTATGTTAAAATCATCTAATTACTTCTCAAATTAAGACGATCTTTATCTTGAGAGGTGTTTGCAGGATCCTGTCCTCTTCTTATTCAAAAGACCAGAAAAGATTAAACAAAATATAAAAATGGGGCTCTTACCAGAATTAGATGTGTATGGAACATCTCTTGGGGCTTGGACACCATTAATCTTCAAATGGATGAGTCCATTGGAAACATACATGTCAACCTCACTTTAAATAAAGGAAATTAGTGTAAACAAGTGCTTCTCCTTTGCCCAACTAAGCTCACAGTTTCCCATGCTGGTAGAAACATCACTGCAGTATGCTCACATCATTCTGGCATGAATCACCTGCTACCCTTTAGGAAGAAGATTGAGAGCACCCTGCAAAGAACGCCAGGAAGAGTGCTCACAGCACACCTTTCCCTGGCTTTACTCGTCTCTGAGTGTCTGCTGGTGACCAGGGTACAGGCAGGAAGACACCAGGATACAGGACCTTTGTTGCAGAACAGTAATTGCTATTACATTTGCATAAATTGAAGGTGCTTTACATTTCAAAGGAAGATTGGATTCCCTTGGGGGGGGGGTCTCTTGCAGCCTGAAGAGTCTGTGTATTGTAGTATTTTCTTCAGAGCAGTGTTTGCTCTAATGAAGAAATATGAAGCTCAAGCACATCAAAAGCTCATCCAAACAGTTGTGTGAAAAGATCAGGAATGGTTCAGTGACGAGGAATGTCTTTATCACAAAAGATACAGTCTATAAAACAAGCACCCTTGTGTTTTTCATAAAACAGATGCAGGGAATACTAGTTTGTTTCTCTAACATTATGGCACAGTTAGGCACACAATTTTCAGAAATTAATAATAACTTAAAATGAAACCTTGTAGATCAAAGTCTATTTATGCACTTTGAAGAACACTTCTTACAATGATTTTGGTATGCATAATCCCATACAATTTAAAGGTAATTGCTCGAGGATGAAACAAAGTGTGTCTTAAAGTAATTTCAAATAGATTAAAACATTATGCACCAATCAAGGGGTGACCTAAGAGAGTGCCTCTGATCTGGGATAAGTAATACCCTTTTTAGTTATGTCCACCTCTCAACAACTCTGCTGAAATGAGTATGGATCCTAATTTGTTCTAATTATTAGCTTAGAGTAAAAGGCCAGACTAAATGACTGCTATAGTCCCTTTTGTATTTATAGTTTATGTGTCTACTTAGTCACTAAGAACTGAAATGAGATGGTTAAATCTAACAAATTAATGAAGAATTTGGGGCAGTAAAGACTGTAGGTTACTGTGAACCTCAGATATATTCAGAAGCACTTTTAAAAGACAAAGTCCCAAATCCCAGTTGACACTATTCGATACCTTTGCATTGACACCAGTAATTTTTGCATGAGTCTTGTGCTAGTGCCAATCTGCCCTACAAATTTGATCTCCATGTTTATAGCACATCAAGCTTGACATCTGTTTTTTATTAAGTTTGCAATTACTTACTGGCTGGCGAGTCTGACATTTATTGCTGTAAGGTCAGCAGACTCTTCAAGTCTTTTCATCATCACCAGGAATTTAAGCTCTGGACTACAGTCCTGCACCAAGACATGGTAGCAATTTGCAGGCATTGAATAGTTAAATTCAACACCATTGAAGGTTGTGATCGTATTTTGGAAAACTGAACAGTGAGCTGAAAAAAAATCCAGTAAAAAGTAAGCCTTCTATAATTTATATAAGGCAGGTATTCTATTTTAAATTTAATATGAATTGATTAAAAAAAAAAAAGACCATTTTTTGGTTCTACCCATTCCCACACAGAAGTGAATTGATTCTGTAAGATCAACTATTAGATTTGTAGTAATACAAAAGTAAAACTTTGCTCATCCCCAAGCAGCAGCACAACCCACTCATGGTTCAATCACTGTCTGAGATAAATTATGCTCACAGCTGGTACTGGTGCAACTCTCTTTTGGCTTTTCTAACTTTGTTGTAGTCAAAAGAATTTCTCAAATGTTGATAACAACTCACATATCATTAACATTAGAGAAAGTTCACTAAAGTGCTGATACCTTTATTGGGTCATAATCAGGATTAGAAATAGTTAGAAGGAGGGGAGACAAAAATACCACACTACACTTTTCGCTTTTTCACTGTCATGGTATTTTGCTGGAAATCCTACCAGCTCTAATCCTACCACATTAGAAATTATTTTACAACAATTTTAATTAATACAGATTAGTTTTGGTGTTTTCCAAAGAAATATCATAGAATCATAGAATGACTTGTGCTGGAAGGGACCTTAAAAGATTATCTAGTTCCAACTTCCCTGCTGTGAACAGGGACACCATTCAGTAACCATGGTACGATATTACCCCACTGATTCCAAGCAAGATGTCTTTATTACAGGACTACATAAAGCTTTTCTATTTAAAATTTACCCTAAGTAAATATAATGTGATTAGCTCTTAATACAGCATTAGTCAAACAATAATCCCTTCGTAATCAAAGTGCAGGATTTGAAATTAATGGGTATAATTTTGAAGCTGTTTTAGCTTTTACATAACAGTGCTAGTCAAACAGAGCACCCCAAATCAGAGGTCACTTTAATGTCCGTCTCACAAATTTTGTAATGTTTTTTCTTCATGAACAGTCTCTGCAGTGAAATGGAAACAGGTGCATTTGTAAATGGATGTATTTGGAATCACTATTTGGCTTGGAACTGAATGTCTAATCTTCCTAAGTCTCCTTTTCTTTACATCTTTGCAGCCTCACAGATATTCATATGGATGCTTTATTTCTGTCTGAAGTCCAACTGATTTTTTAAGTGATTGTAAAATAATTTCAAGTTACAGCAGAAGTACAAATCGTGTTTACAAAATCTGCAAAGCCAATCAATGCCTGTGCAGATAGTTGCTTACTGACCTTTAAAACTTTCAATGAGTGAAAGTGTTGCTTGGGAAAAGACATTCCAGTCAGAGGATGGTAGTGTTGAAACTGGTGTACCTGGACGTGAAGGGAATGGCAGGGGAAGCCTGATGGCTCTGTTGTAAATTGTGAGCTGAAAATCAGTCAGAAAACAAACACGAATGCAAATGCAAAGTACAGTGTAGAGATGAGATAGCATTTTCCTCTAATGTTCCAAGGGGACTGTACAGACTGAAATCTAAATTAACATCTGAATTTAGGCCAGAAAAAGAATTCAAGTCCTCTGTCTACCACATGAAATATTCTAGAGTGTAACACATCTTCAACCTATAGAACAGCAGTGCTATGAATGAATTTGAAGAGTCACCAATTTGCAGCTTTTTGGTAGCTGTACACCTCATTTTCTCACAATCTGAATAGTTGGCTTACCTGAGATGCACACCCTCTCTTTGCCTATGCATCAGGCACTGTTATTTGGCCATCATGCTTCTCTACAGCCTGGTTTTACTATCTTTCCAGGACACAATAAAACCTATCATCTTTCTGAAGATTTGGGGGGAGCGGTCTTTTTAATGTTATTGTTAATGTACTGTCAATCGTGATGGTTGTTTTTGTAACTTGTTTCTTATTTCATATGCTTGCATGCTACATGAGAAAGAGAAATATGTTGCAAGATATTTTCATAGCAAAACCAATTGCGTGAATATAATGTCTTGTGATGGCAGCTTCTTAATAGTTTAATAATTTTTTTTAAAAAATCGACTGGTTAAAAAAATTATTAACCATCCATTTCATAAGTACTGATGGCTCCAGGATAAAAGATAGTGGAAAATAGTCACCTCTGGTAACTTAAAAACAACATCACAGGTTCTCGGAGATGTCAAAGCCATAACCAAGGTTGCCTGGTGAGAGGGACCAAGTTGTTGCCTTAGGGAATACCCAAGCACATATGCAGCTCCTGGAAGAAATGAGTAGAACCTGAAAAAAAAGGAAGTGATTAAAACAATAATCTATCTTTGAAAAAAGTGGTTATTATTTGTTCACATTAATATAACCTCATAAAGCAATATGTATTCTGTGTTGGACGTGTTTTGTGTCAGGGTTTGGTGATACCTGATGTTGTGTATAAAAGGAGGGGCAGGAAAATTTATTTGTTAGTGGGTGAATAAGATCTCGAGAGACTGGAGGGTAGAGTGATATGAAAAGCAAAGTATGGCAAACTTGTTTTAAACACATTCAGAATTAAAAATAGACACCAATTACATAAAAATTAAATATTAACATGCTAAAAATATTAAATTAGTATTTAATATTAGTCTGTCAGTCCTGCAGTGATAACTTTAAGCAAGGATCCTTAGTCTACTAAGACTGTCAACAACCTGATGGAGGGATCTCTACGATTGGGTTTCCTTACAGGCTTGGGACTCAAAAGTGGAAATACAGAAAATATTCCTTTCTAAAAAGGCATAGTCTCAGAGCAGAAAAAAGGTAAGTTCTAAGGCTTTGCTCCAGGGTAGTCAATTGAGTAGTTTCATCTCCTCTAATAAGGGCAGATAACACTTCAAGTAATTCAATATAGTATAAAAAGTTAACCTCCTCAGTAGACATTTGTTAACAAAATTACTTGTATGCCTGTAATGTGAAATGCGTATTTAGTTTACTGAGTTGCTGTACATGTCTGTATTTCAGTAGCACTAAGAAAAAAATTAAGCTTCAGTATGGATCTATATGTTATTGCAGGCAAACGCATGTATGAATCCAAAGAATGTGTGAATACAACAAACACTATATGTATATGGAGACATATATATGTACTGAAAACGTACAGTTTTTTTCCAGTAAATGTCATATAATATTTGCTATTTAGTGTGCATAAGCCTTATAGGAATATTTATATCACCTGCTTCAGAAGCCAGAGGCCAGGTGCCTACATTAGGAAATTAGTCTCCCTGTACAGTCAGTAAGAGGCTGACCCCTTCAGAGAACCAAGGTTAGGCTTCTGCTCTAAGCCTCCATCAATTAGGAAGCATCAGGAGACCAATCTCCTAATTCAGGCACTTTAAATTAAAAGTCTGTAATAGGTTAGGTGAATCCCATCATCCCAAGTGGTTTTCCTGCAAACTAAAATGCGCTATGCTTTGGGGGAATGAATACACAGAAAAACCAGACATATGTAATCTGATTTTTTACTATCCTACTGATTTGATTAAGGGGAATTTTTCCAGCTTGAAAATTGCAGAACTGAAGCTGTAATTATTTGGAGCATTGACATGTGAATTTTTCAAAAACTAAAGTAAAATCTCACCATCTTGCAGTTGTTCGGATTATTGAAGGTACTGTTAGCCACTCCAGCTTCATCTGCATAGCTGGATAAGCAGCAAATTGCCCTGTTGCAATCTGAGTAGCAATCTGGTAGTCCTGGCAATCTTTACCCCATTTAAGAGAACCCTGGTAGAGGGGAATATACATATTTTTGCATAAAACATAGTAAGATCATTAGGTTTCTTTTATGTTTGAGCTGATCACTGTTTTAAACTTACTGATATTTTTTGGTAATTTATCACTGAAGCATCAGCACAGAGTTTCCATCTGCTTGGTCTTGTGATGCTTGAAACAAACACCTGTATTCTTGACCTCCAAGGTTGTGTATCAGCGTACAGGACAAGCTGCAATCCTGTTGGCTGCTCATTTTTGTGGATGGCACGAAGGACCGCAGCCAGTATCGGTGGCTTGCTGTCTCCCAAGAATTTAGGCTTCAGTCAGTAGAGAGGAAACAGAGGCCAAAGACATAAACAAAGCATTAGTATTACTATACTAAAATCACAGTTAAAAAGTATTTGCTAAGGAAAAGTTTCATTTCAAAAGCCTTTTTATGTGAAGTATGGGACAGCATCATAGATCATTACTCAGTCTACTCAGTTCATATGTGGTTTTGCCACAGTCTTTTGAGAGAGAGCTCTCATGACCTCTGTAAGTAAAACACTTTGGGAATTTTTTTTCTAAAGTAATTTCAGTGTAACAAAAAGAAGTATGGTACTATATAAAGAACCAATGTTCCCCAGCTCAGCATTGCTCTCTTACCAACCTATAGTTTCACTAGTAGTCTTTTTGATAAAATTAGCTTAACCACTTGTTTAAAACCATGATAATTTGTTTTGTCAGAGGGATCTGTTCAGTGCAGTCCAAAGTGTGGTACTTGCAGGAGGAGCAGCGCGTGGCCCCGTTCGACGTTGGACCCTTGTTCCCAGCAGTAGCACCTGCTCCAGCTGTGAATGTCCTACCCAGCTGTGGGGACGGAGCCCTCGCCTGGCCATGGGGGAGCTGCAGGTGGAATTAACTGTGGGGCAGCAGGTCCTCCCTGAGCTACCAGGTTGGAGTGACAGAGACACACAAAAGGATTAGGTGAGACAGAGCTGGAGAGGGCTTAGAGAGAAATGGGAAAAGAACAAGGCGGTGGCTGAGAAACCGTTCAGGGAAGTAGTGGTAAAAAGAAGGACAAGAGAGGGGAATTTAAGCTGGGGAGAAGCTGGGGAGAAGGTAGATCTGATGGCCTTTTTTCCACAAGCTACTTCCACTAACAACTGGGAGCTGCTGGTGCAGAAGGGTTGCCTCAGCAAAGAAAGGCTTCTGTTTTATAGGCAGGTAGGTCATTGTCTGAAATATGTGAAATTTTTCTTTGTTGAAATCTGCTCCAGATTCCATCAGTTCTTACAGAAGGACTAGGTACCATTAACTATGTACCATGCAGGCATTCCCAAATAAACACCTGGATTGCTCTCAGAGTTGGAGCCTTGCTGCAAAGTCAAGGTCTTTTCAAAGGCCTTTTACGGTCCTGCTAACATGAACAGAAGGACTCTGCAATGAAGACCTAATAAATAAAAAAGTGGCAGAGTCACCTCCTGAACTTTTACAAAAAGATATACAAGAAAAATATACCTGAAACCAGTTTCTAATCAAGCAGGTCAGCACTTCTAAAGTGTTCTCATTGTTACAGTGAATTATTTACTGAGTAACACAAATTTCAACATATGCAGCAACACATTGCAGTTTCATTAAAAAAATGTAGCCTTGAGTGCATATTAAAAAAACATTCAATGATTATCCAATGTGCTCACCTTTAGGAAACAAGAAGCGTTCAGTTTCTTTTTATACACCTAATATGCTAAATCACCATATTTTTCCTGTTCTGTTATAATAATAACTGGAAATGCAAGGTAGTTGTTTTGATTTCGTGCAGGTTAAGGCACTCACCTGAGACATGGTTCTAGAGATGCCTTCAGCACTAGCTGCTGAAGAAGAGGAAGAGCTGATGCTGCTGTTCAGGATTTCCCTTCCTGGGCCCTGCAAAAGCAGAGAATCACCTTGAAGCAGGTTGCCTACCACTGGAAGTTGTTGCAGAATCAATTTATCATATTTTTATTCTCAGAGAACTAGGGTCTAATTGCAGCAAAGTTGTAGACCCTGCTCCCACTACATGCAATAAATGTACCTGTTCATCTGCTGGCTTAAACCAAAACTGGTAAACAGGGAGGGTTACCTGTGAAAATAGTATGTAAGAAGACCTAAGAGAAAACGAAGAGCTAACTTTTGATAAATGCATTAAAAATTTAATATTGAGGATGGAAAAAAGTGAAACAAAATTAATTTTTTAAAATCTTTTACACTGAAGTGGTTCAAAGAACCAGAATTCCTCTTTCTTTGATTCATGCTCTATGAGCACAATTTCCTGATTTACAAAAAAAATCACTACAAGAAGCATAAAAAGTTCCAGCCAGGATGAATTACCTGTTGTTTGGAATATTCACTGTGCCCACTGCAGTCCCTGTCCCCAGAGTGGTCTTCTTGGCTGCTGCTGCATACTTTACTGCTAACGGAGCTGACACTGCTGCTACCACTTCTCCTGCCACTGCTGCTCCTGCTGCTGTTCTTGTTGCCATGCTTCTTCCCAGATTGCCTTATTTCATCTTTCTTGTGATCATTTCCAGGCTCCTTGCCATCAGCAGAGGAAGCAGCAGCAGAAGAGGATGAACTGGAGAGGTGGGGTGCACTGGGCTCTGCCCAGAGGCCTGTATCTGCAGTCTTGTAATCTCTGTTAATCCGTTTTGTGCGGCGACGTGTTTTATTTGAGGCCTTCAAAAACAGTTGAAAGCATTATGAATTTATAGTTTGTTTTGTAACATTTCTCTGGCTGCCAGAGAAGTTACTCACTGCAGGCTATCAAGGAAGTAGAACTTCCTGTCCCCACACACTGCAGGAGCTGTACCAAAGCTCACCTACACCCATTCCTCCCAGCCCAAATCCTTGCTTTCCTTGGGCCATTTTTTCCACAGTGGAAACCCTTGGCTTTTTTCATAGGAAATATTTCCTTCTCTGATGCTCAAAGTCTCTTACCGTGAACACATTTTCAATGCCTAGAATCTTCTTCAGTTTAGCTTTAATGTCCTCATATGGAGATGTCTCTTCCTTCGACCCTGAGCTTGCTACATCAATTATTTTTGATGCTGCTTTGGATCCTGCTTGAATCTCCAGCTCTATTTTGTCAATATCAGCATCTGTATGAACTAAAGTCAAAACATTTATGTTGCAGGATTGCAGTGCTTGAGCATTGTTCACGGTGATTGACAGAAAATCTTGTTATGACTGTACCTGGCTTCAAAGTTATTTTGGCATCAAGTTCTCCAACCAATTTGTGCAGATAAGTATTTCTTAAGAATGCAGAATTTTGTGACTTCAGGCTGAGGCAAGTAGAACATCCCAAACTTTCAAATTTTTTACAGAACATGCGTGTGTAAAATCTTCCTGCACTGTGGTGATGTGCCTCTTCTGAACCTTGCTGGTATCCTTTGGATATCACACTAGGAATACTGCTTTGCTACATTAAACAAAAATATGGCAGATAAAGTTATTTTCCAACCAAAAAAAATTGTCCCAGTTCTTAAAATCTTTCCGTCAGTTCACGAAGAAAATAATGACGGTTCTGCTTAAGTACAGAAGGACTGCATAAAATTAGAGGTCCAAGCACTCAAAGCAGTAAGATTTCCTGCAAAGTGCTCTGTGGAAGAGGACAGCTCTCCTGCCCACCCTTTTCCCAGCAGCGTTTCACAGACACATTTCCCAATGAGAACCTGCAGGGTTCTTTGGAGGGGCTGCCTCTCTGTACCTGTTTCAGGCTTCTAGCCTTCCTGTTGCAAGTCAGCGTAGCCTTCCCATGCCAGCCTCAGAAGCTGAAGAGTACACAAGAGAATGTGCTTCTGCAATCCACTGCAGGGATTATCTCAGGATTTGGGAAGAAAAATCTATATCCTGCCCAAGAATCATATTTTTCACATTGCTCTGACTCAGAAAAAAAGCGATATTATACAAAGGATATGAATTTCACACACCCTCCACATGACTGTAAAGAAAGAGGAACACATGCTGTCAAAGCAGCCCTGTCTGCATGCAATGAGGAGAGTGAGTGGACTGTGAATGATCATGTCTCGAACCCATTGGGTCTTAGACTTGATTTGGGAAATGTCAGTCCACTGTTGAATCTCACCATTCCTGTGCCTGTGATCTGGTTAGCCAGCTCCTGTGTTAGGTGTGCCCAGTCCTTCTGAGGAGCTGCCTGTTCTCTGCCTGTCTGCAATACAGATAGTGAGATGCCTCCTTACCTTCCAGCTACCAGGTCTTGAAGATCTTTCTGGTGGCTGAAATGGCTGGTCAGAGGTTCCTGGCACTTCTCCTTTTGGGAGAAGCTGGGATTTTTTTTCGGAATCTGCTTCCTGCATGTTCCTTGAAATAGCATAAACTTCACTCCTGCGGATAAATGGCACACAAGTAACACCTTCTGACTTTGCTAGCCCATCTTTACTGGTGCAAGAAAGACAGTACTAAGCTTTATGTGGCTGCCAAGGTATGGCAAACCTTAACAAGGAGTTGTATGCTTGTGATTTTACAACAGGGAGCTCACAATCAGTAAGACAGAGCAAATCAAATGCAGCAAGCTCTTCTGTACCTCACAGCTGCAAGCTCAGCTTCCTGATGGCAGGGAAGGGTTTCAATCTTCAAATTTTTCTCTTTCATATTTATCCTGGCATCAAATTTCATTGTAGTGTTGGCACTGAACTCTGCATGAAATTCAAGACCACTCTGAAAGTACTGGGTATTAATCCCCATCATTGCAATCATTTGAAAATATGCCCTGAAAGAGTGGAAATAAAACCAGACATAATTACAGATTAATATGCACATATTTAACTTTGAAATGCAAAATTACATTTTCATGCTGTTCTGTTTATTGTAAGAGCCACTACTGATGGATGAAGAGATTTATCACAACAGGGTAAGAAAAAACCTCAAGTGCCACTGGAAAAGGTGGAGGGGTTTATCAGAATAACAAAGCTAACAGGGACCCTCTGACTGCATTGTCACTGATATGTTACTTGAGAACAAGATAATGCCAGAATCTTGTAGCTTCAGATTGTGCCTATTTTTTTATTATTATCACTACTATTATTATCATTATTAATATTATCACTATTAGTACTGTTGCTTTTGTAGATCCAGAAGAATTTCCCTTTTTCCCCTGAAATCCTTCTGGCTTGTGCCATGGGGTGATGCAATTCTATGCTGAAATTCTAAAAAACTGCTCATACGCAAGCAAATATATTTTTACAGCTTAGCATCTTTAGTCACTGAACAGGTGAAAACGTATTTTTAGCAATGGCAGAACAGCACAGTATCCTGTGGGATACAATGCATGCTGCTACATTTGCAGGGTTGTAAAGCATCAGGGGGTTGTGTTGCTTTCTCACTACTTAACTGTTCTGGACTAGCACAGCTGTCCCAAATCTGGGACAAATAGGACCCCTCTATAATAGCATGTGATCACATATGTACTTCAAATATAAATATAAATGCTCGTGCGTGTATGTGAAAATATATGTAATTTTTACTTTGGCCTGATGTCGGCATGAATATCCATCTTGGTTTCCAGCAACTGTGTAGGTCTAAAATTGTCAGATAATGGTGGTGACATCTGTATATCCACTGCAAAAGACAGACAGGAATTATATGAACAGAGAATCATAAAATCATAGAATATGCTGAGTTGGAAGGGACCTGTCAGGATCAAGTCCAACTCCTGGCCCTGCACAGGACACCCCAAAAATCACACCATGTGCCTGACAGCATTGTCCAAATGCTTCTTGAACTCAGGCAGGCCTGGGTCTGTGACCATTTCCCTGGGGAACCTGTTCAGCAACTGATAACCCTCCAGGTGAGAAACCTTTTCCTGATATCCAACCTAAACCTCCCCTGACTCAGCTTCATGTTGTTTCCTCGAGTCCTGTTGAGGATCATGAGGGTGAAGAGATCAGTACCTGCCCCTCAGCTTCCCCTTGTGAGGATTTTGGAGACCACAATGAGGTCTCCCCTCAGTCTCTTCTTTTCCAGGCTGCACAGACCAAGTGACCTCAGCTGCTCCTCATACAACTCCCCCTCTGGGCCCTTCACCATCCTCGTGGCCCTCCTTTGGATGGTCCCTAATAGCTTAATGTCTTTTTTATATTTTGGTGCTGAAAACTGCTCACAGTACTCAAGGTGAGGGTGCACCAGAAACAACAATGCTGGAGATACAATGTTTTCAATAAGTGTAGTAGTTAACACATGGGCGGTGCTTTTACATTTTTAAATACTTTACATGACTATTTAAAGGTTGCTACTCCACACCACAGTTATACAAATATGTCTCAGGTGAAATATGCTAGTTACTTCTCAAACCCTTTGGAGGTAGCTGATCATTATTATTTCCATATTACAAGGGTATTTTTCAAGATTATAGAGGGATTTAATTTCAGCAGATGGATCGGGCCCACAATTATTTTGGGGAAGCTGCTCGGTTTGATGTCCCAAGCTCACCGTCAGCCGCAGTGTGGGCCACTGCTGCCCCGCACAGCCCGAGCTCCAGGGGCAAACCGACCACTGTGGGGACAATGTGCCGCAGCTCGCCCACCATTGCTGGCAGGGTCCATCGCCCTGAAATGCCTCTCTGCACCTCTTCCACAACTTTTTTTACCACTGGCTGCCAGTCTGATGATCCAGTTAGATGCTGAAAACAGAAAAAAAACAACTTAGTTTAGGTAAGTAGGTAAGACAAGACATGGAAGGGAAATTATTTGGCATTGCAGATAAAAAAGACAACACACTTGTCAGTACCATCATGATCTGTTGAATGGCATCTTTGTCAATGTCAACAAAGGCGATCTCTTGGCCCAATACTTTGATGTAAGCAGACACCAGAGGGTCTTCAGGAGGCAGTTCTTTCCATCCTAGAAACTGGTGGTGTTAAGGAGAGAAGGGGAGAAAGGGATGAAGCAGAAAATGTCACTTATAATAATGTGTCAGCAAACAGTTGATCCCATCCAAAGGAGGCAAAACATAGTTCCTTAGCCAGAAAACTAATAGACACCTTGCAAGTCTGAATCAATGTGAATCTTATGTTGCATAACTGATTTCAGAGCAAGTTTCCCCATGTAAGGATGAGGAGGGGCTTGGTAATTTCTGCTGCTGTAAATAGTAGGTGACACCCTAGGACTCATGAAGAAAAATCTTATTCAATATTAATTTTTAAAGAGAAGAGCTCTTACTGTGTTACAGCAAACACTCTTAAAGTGTTTAACATACACTTTAAAACATTCTGGCTCCCAGCATCTTCATCATCTTTTGTACTGTACATTAAGAGCTGACACATGTTGAATGAAAAGGTGGCATCTGTTGACAGCGAAAGTACAGTGTAAGTACATCTTTCCATGACCAAACAGGACGACTAACTCCTTTCATACTGAAACATCAAAGGGATGGCTTGGTGGGTGGGTGATGCAACTCTGGTGCTGGCAGGAGTCATCTATTGCAAATAGATCAGAAGGGTGTGCAAAGACATACCGTTTTACCAAGCTCCTTCAGTGTCTTGTATGTATCATACTCAGCAAAGGGAATATTCTGCTTCCTGATAAGCTTGGCTAGGCTTTGTGACCGGAGAGCCACCTGTAGGAACAGAGTCAGGTGTCGCAGCCCAAGTATAGGAGAGCTCAGGAAAACCATTATACCTGGTGTTACACTCGCCGAGGCCATGCTAAAGATGTGCTTCATGAAGCCATTGCGTTATAGGGCCATGTCTACCTGGCAGATGACTGCAGGCTATGGCTGCAGATGCTGAGGATGTGCTGAGCAAGTCAGCTTTGAATTAGTCAGCGGGGATAATTTTAGGGCAGAGTGGAACTCAGCCCAGGTTGCAAAGCTTGCACAAGAAGCTGAGTAAATGTCTGAATGCTGTTGCATGGAGCTTTGTGCTGCCCTGGCTGCACCGCTGGCTGAAATTTAATTTCAGCTGCTATCTCCCTGTACTTATGCAAAGTACCCTAGATCCCATGTGATTTTAGGTGGGCAGATAAATATTCTGCTGCATAAGCTTTCCTCTACTCCTAGGTTTTCATGTCTATACTGGATTTGTTCATTGATGAATGTATGTGTCAAGAAGCCAAAATAAAAAAAGATGCCTAAGTAAAATCATAATAATTATCTAAATTTTCTCTTCCACATCCGCCCTCACAGCCAGCAATGGAGTTAAACACTACATCACAGTCTAAAGCTGGCTGTTTTAATGCAATACTTACCTCGATAATATCTGTTGCAGTATTTGCATAATATCCTCTTACTTTTGTGATTATATCGGATGGAAACATGGTGCTGGGACTGTTCATTAGATAGAACCTCCAAATGGCACCAGCTTGATATTCAGCTATCACAGGGATAAAAAGCAACAGAGATTTTTGTTAAAGTCTCCAAGGTGTCTGGCACAGCCACCTCAGGTACATGCCATAGCAGATCACAAGGGGTTCTGTCAGAATTCAGTCTCACAGGTCCTCAAGTTTTCAACCTCAAGAGGAGAACTTTAGGGAAAAGTTGACACAACCCCAGGGACTGAGGAGGGATGCCTAAATCCATGTGCAGGCACCACTTTCCCCAGCAGATACCTGGGAGTCATGAAACGCTCTCAGGGAATTTTTCATGTTAGGATGACCTTGTGCTTTTCATATGTCAAAAGTGCACTAAACTCACAGCCCATGATTGGATTTTGGATGAAAATCACAGCACACAATAGAGGCACTGGGCTACGTAAGCAGAAGGAGTGCACAGGGCACTTGGTACTCACAGGAGTAATCACCAACATGAATGACCTTGCTGTAACGATAGCTCAGCCTGTCAAGTCTGGGGCTCAGGAGTTTAATGGCAATGTTGCAAGCAGAAGATCTGAGTAACAGAGTTCAAATCACGTGAAGAGAGTTGACTGTGACCAAATACTTAGAAAACTGCAAGAAAAACATCATAATTTGCTGCTAAAAACGTACTTCTTCCTCTACTTACAGTTTATAGAGCTGTGGGATCCTGCCCACTGCCAAAACCTTCATGTGTGAATATGTGAAACTGGCTACTTGCAGGCTGGGCTCTGTCAGCAGAGAGCTGGCCATAGCTGCTACCATTGGAAGAGCAGGCTTAGTTTCAAACAGGACAACACAAGCTGTCATTCGGACATTAGGAGCAAGTGTATTGTCCATGAAGACCTGGAGGGTGATCTCCCTTACCTAGAAGAGGAAGATACAACCTGTGAGTAGCTCATAACTTCCCAGTGAGCAGTGTTTCCTAAACAGTGCATATGTGCTCTGCAATGAATGGAAGAGAGAACCCTAAAGAGAGACTTGAGCATGGGACCTATCACCGAAAATGAAGACATTGCTGGATGCACAGTGAACAGGGCCGGGAGAACCAGCCATTAGGAATGAGCACAGTGTTACAGTGACCAAGCAAACTCTTTCCCAGAATATCAGCAAGGATGGGATGATGTCAGGAATTTGCACTGTGGGCAAGAGGAAGACCAGTAATTGAGAAACCTGCCCAGAGTTGCTAATATTACTTGATGGTTTTATTATTCCTGAATCACTAAGCAAACCCAATCTATACACTTTAAGACATTTGTTTAAATAATAATTTCAGTTACTTTTGCAGGGTCTTTTCTGGCAATTTTCCTCAAGGCCAACACGGCATCAGCATGAATTCTGCTTGGCAATGAAGCTGCAGCCGAAGAAAATGTTGGCAAAAACTTCAGGATGCGTTTGATACTGGCTGGCTCTCCTGCATTGCCGATGGCTTTCAGGGCCAAGGACATATCTTTGGCATCAGCTTTGCTGGTGGCTTCAGTAGCAAGGTCATGGAGTGGCTGAAAAGAGCAGGCTGTATTAATCTTACCAGGTAATGATCTTGCAATAGTGCATAAAAATATACATTGCCATAGCAAGCAAAACAACTACTGCTGCAAACCCCAGAATAGAGTTATATTGCTCCCAGGAAAAATTGCACCATCACTATCAGAATGCCAAACATGGACCATACAAACAAGCTTGATTTTCTCCTTACACAGGGTTGTAATCGATTTTGAATTGTGCCTGAGTGTAGGAGGTAATCCCAGGTGGGTGCCTGCACCAGAGAGTCTGTTGCAAGTTCAAAGGCAGTGCTGAGCTGATGCCAGGATCAGCTGTTTCCTGGGGCACCTCTGCCAGCCCGGCCAAATTGCACTTGCATATTTTTCACTTCCTAAAGCAATAGCAAGTTTACTTAAACACTTTTGCTGTTCTGAGAAATTACCCTTCTAGTGGCTTGGCTTTATTTCACCCCTCTTTTGGAAGATTTAAACACATGTCAAACACTAGCGGGCCATCTCTGGGCTGTGCTCCTTCTGAGCAAGGAGCTGGAGTTGCATAGTCCAAGGACGATGTCCTGAATATTTCTGATGGTGATATACAATTATATAACAGGGCCTCTTCAGAAACCCTAACTTATGACATATCTAGAGCTTTGCTTATGTTCAGTCTTTACTGCCTTTTGAGTACATCTTTTAAGAATATTCTACCTAATATAAAAGTAGAATCATAGAATCATAATTATTTTGCTTTAATCCTCACTTTGTCATACCTAAGCAGTTTCAGGCTGTTTACAGGATCCGTTTCACCCCAGACCTCTACAACTACGTTTGAAATTCTGAACTGCTAAGACCTGGTCTTTCAAAGGCACCAGGTCGGTGTTTCATTCTCTCTTTGAATTTTTGCAGGCAATCACAGCTAAGAGTGAGGCATGCAAACTGCAAGCTACCTAATTGCCAGCATTGTGAGAGCTAAATTAGAGGCATCTTTAAAATTTCTTCACCTTTTATGAGTAAGAAATGAGAGTTACCTACCTGAAGAAGTTGATTTGGACATAGTAAAGTCTGAGCACAGTATTTATTTACCATGCTACCATATCCCAGGTAAACAATTATCCGATGCACCAGTACCTTCTGGATTTGGGGACAGGTCAGAAAAGTCTGCAGAAGAAAGATGTATAATTTTTTACTGTTTCTAGTAATTAGAGCTGGTATTTAGCAAAAATTTCACTTGAGAAGCAGATAAAATTCATTAGTGCTTTTCCTAAATGTTTTCAGAAGCTAAATCAAATACTAGACACTTAGCTGCAAGAAAATTAAATAGACTTGCCCCAGTTATGATGGTTGCACTTCAGATATTGGTTACATGATATTATTTTCTTGACTTTGTCCTTTTTTTTTTTGGCAAAAAAATCAACACCAGTTTTCTTAGAATCTCTGAGTTTAAGCATCAAATATAATTAAAAAAGTCTTGGCAACAAGTGTTTGGAACCATTTTCTGAAACATTTTGCATTTTTGTTAATACCTTGCATTTTACAAACTTAGAATAAAATATGTTGCATCTTTCTCTTATAATCCTGGGAATTCACCTTTAAAAAAGAGTGAGAGGGGAAACAAAAGGAAGAATGCTCTGTACTCACTGAGGCAACTTCCAGGGTTTGCTTGTTTGGTGTAACGAAATGGAAGGCGAGAGGGAGAGTCGCAGCTGCTTCCCAGATGTTCAGCTTCTCATCATGAATTTTTTGCTTCAGGAATCTGAACGTGTCAGTAGCTCCAGCAGCACAGATGGCGCTTAGGAACCAGGGCCTGCCAGGGAGAGGAGGATTCATTATTTCCATTGCCCAGTATGTCTCTGATCAGAATCCCTGGCTGAAGGTAATAGTTACCTGTAAGAAAGTTCGTTGACAAATTGCAGCCACAAAGACTCAATTTGATCAAGGGTCGCTACACGAAAAAGCTGGACCATTTGTAAGAACTTGGCTGAAGCTTCTTTAGTGTCTCCTTTCTCATTATTCTGAACTAATTGCCTCAGCGTTTCTGTTAACTGTGGGAAAAACAGACTGTTGGAAATATCCATGTCTAAAATAATGATATGATGACCTGTTAACCTTATAAATAATGAAAGTGCGTGAAAGTAAGCCTCTAATACCTGTAAATCTGGATTTTTAATCCTTATTAGAGGAATTGGCATTTGGAGTAGTTCTCCTGAGAAATGATAACGAAGACTCCCTTGGTTTTGCAGCTGAGTTTTTGGTGCACTGATAGGAGTCCTTTTAACGCCAACCAAAGACAGTTCTTGTCTTCAAAGGAAAGAGGGAAATGCATCAGTAGCCTGTAAAGGCACTCTGTGTGTGAAGGACTTGTACAGCGTTGGAGCAGACTGAGGGGTGCTTGGGCAGGACTGTTGCATCAACTACAAATGGATCATGCACTTCTCTGTTTATCCGTTGCTCAGGATTATCTGGAAAGTTATGTTACTGCAGGAGTTTTTAGGAGAGTCTGCCAAAGTCTCTGAGAGGTTGGACACATGTTTCAGTGGTCCGAAAAGCAGGGCAGAGCACCTGACTGGGCATCCCAAGGGCTGTATGATGTTTTGACCCTTTGCAGCCACAGGGCAGATTTTTCTTGTTATCTCACAAATCAATAGTAAATATGTTTTAGCCATCTCCTCCTGCTATGATAACCTAAAGACATGCCCAGTGCTTACCTTGCCTCCATGACTGCTGCCGCGTTGGGTTCATTGAAGGGAGAGATCTGGTACACCTGCTCAGAGGTAGCAGACATCAATGATACCCCGCTATCATCATACTTCATCTTGTAAGTGAACATTACCATGCCCTTGATGTTTCTGACTTTCTAGAAGTGCAAAGAGACTCACTCAGAAATAGGGACGGGCTAGTAGCACAGACAAGCCAAACTCCCCGTGAGCATTGGTGCAATGTGTGCCTGTTGAGCAGTGGCTCGGGGATCCCTGCTGCTCGTACCGGGGAGCAGGTAGGGCAGGGGCGGATGTATGACATTCCCACATTTTTCACCGCTTTCTCCTGGCAGTTCGTCAGGTCCTTGCTTTTGGAAATGGTGGCCCAGTGACTCTTGCTGTCATCCTGGATAATGTATCTGGTTTGGCAGATGCCTTCAATCCCAGCCTGCAAGTATTCATTAAACACAGTAAACTTCCCACTTGAAATAGCAATAAGAAGGTCTAAGAAAAGGGTCTGTGAGATGTATGTATAGGCAACTTACTCTGTAATGATAAAATGAGAATAAAAGTAAAATCAGAATGGAAAAAACAAACCTCCTGTAGTTCATACACATTTTGTGACTTTTTGATGGTTATCTGCATCATGTTCAGAATCCCTCTCACTAGGTTAGTGCACAGAATGGGACAGTCCTCAGGGGCAAAAATACTTCCAACCCTTCCTTCAGTGTATTCAAACTTAAAGGCTTGGCTGAGGCATGTAGCAATGGTTTCTGAGAGCCTCAAAGATGGAATGAAGGGGTCCATGGGCCAGAAGCCATTGTGTTCCTCCAGCTTTGGTTCTCGAATCTGTGAACAAAAATAGGAAAACAATCATACTGTTAACCATCCCTTTGAAATAGTGCTATAATAGGGAAACTGGGCACTTCCAATCCATGGCCAGGCACAAGCCACTTGTCCAATGCCATAGGAAACAGTTTCCACCTCAGACTCCTGTGCTGGGCCTAAGAAGTTTCCTTGAAAATGCAAACTTCCGTGAAGGACTTTTGCAAGAAAAATAACATTGTGTGAACAGGATTCCAAACTTCAGCAAGTCTGGTGAAGCACCAGCTGCCAGCAATCCGTACCGACTAGATACTCACCCCTTTTCCACAGATGACAAGTGAGATTTCCCTTCAGTCTGCAAGGCAGCCAAGCCCTTATTGCCCAGTTGCCTGCCTAAACACACAGGGACTATTCTGGCTGCTGGTCTGGGTCCAGCACACCCCAGAGCACCAAAGCTGTGGCACAGCTGATGTGGGAGCAGAGGTGAGTGCAGGAGCTCACACATTCTTTGGAAGTGGCTGACACCCCTTTGAGCTTATCAAGCTGTAAAGCTTGCACACAAGTCCTTGACTGCTACCTAGTGGGAAGTGTGTGCCTGCATGCACATACACATCTAGTCGTACACACATGCACACACACTTCCCACCCTTGTACATAACAGAGGAAAAAGGTGTCTTACTGCTCTGTTCTATTTTAGGTATATATAATCAATGCTGCAAAGATGTCTTGCCTCATCACATTTTCTCAATTCCTACTCAAGATTTGATCTGCAATTGCTAAAGCTGTAGCAACTTCAGTGAGGTTACACAGAGCCTGCAATTGCAGTACTGTGTAAAGTTTGACAATAGGTATTCCTTTACACTGTTTCTGTAGTATATGCCCAGGATTACAGACTGAGAAAACTCCTAGGGTGTGTTAGGGCACCTCTTACAGCTTTCTCCCCATGTGGAGCCTTCTCAAACCCTTTTCTGTGATCTTTCGTGCTGTGCCATGCCAGTATTTTAAGCTATTTGGTTTAATCTTTTTGATGAGTAACAGAGCTTCCAGATCTGATATCATAATGGCATTACCCTCAGAATTCTTCACATTTGAATTAAGGCCTATGTGAAAAATATTAAAAGGAAGATAAAGGAGACAGGTGGGTCTTTCTCACGTGATATCTGAATTCCAGTGCTGAGCTTTTCTCAGGCTATGGACCAGGTTGAAGAACATGGATATTTCATGCTTGAACGCTTGTTTTCATATTCAAGCTTAATGTTGTCTTATTAAAACTATCTTAAGGACATTTCTTTAAAGCAGCTGCCTGCCACATTTTTGCATGGAGGTGAACCTAAGGTACCTTTAATCAAGGGGGCTCAGATACTGATGGTTGCAGAGCCGGAGCAGCTCTGGCTCCCTCCTGCAGAGGAGCAGGCTGTGAGGAAGGTTGTTGCACTCGCTGTAGGTCCCTGTCAGTTACCCAAAATATTTTGGATACAGCTGCAAAGCCCTCAGGGGTGCCCTCGGCTCTCCCCCATCACTTCTTGCATATATAGGGTGCAGAGCTCAGTGCCCATGTCCACAGCTTTGCCCTAACTGGGGACTTGTCACTGCCTGAGCAAAACCACTTGGACTGACATTGGACTTACAGGGGTATCTCAGCAGTGGGAAGGGCCCCGAGCTTATGTCTGAGCTCTACATCATCTTTTTGTCAATTGTTTTGCCAGCCAGGAGGTATGAAACGAACATCTGTAACTATATGATGAGGATGGGTGGGTGGGTTCCCATAGCTGTGGGGATTTACCTGGAGAAGGTGGTTGCTCTGAGACACACGGCTGATCTCCAGCTTGCCTGTCAGCCTCACCCCCGCCATCGCCAAGTCTCTGTCAGGCAGTCCATGCATGATGACACTCTCATAGCCATACAGGTAGGTCTTGCCCATATGAAAAGCAGGCTCTATTAGGAAAAAAAATAACAGAAACACCTCCTTGGCTATGACTGTTGTGATCTTACTTGAACCACCCCAGCAAAGAAAGGTGAGGCTGTCACTGCCAATAAACAGGGGCAAGCAGTGGGCAAGGCGAGGCTGTAGGGGAAGGCAGCATGGGAGCTGCTGGCTGGCAGAGGGAGCCACTTACCGAGGTCCTGCTTCTGGCCCCCTGTGAGGGAGGAAAGAGAAGTATGCTTGAAAAAAAACCCATCTCTGTAGATTTTTTTTTCATGTATTATTCATTTAGTCATTGTGCTAATGGTTGGCAAACAACCAGTAACGGGCTCATGAGGTGCACCCCATACCCCCAGGACACCAAGGCTGTGCCAGCCCTGCTCACTAGCTGCTGCTTGCTTGGCTTTTCTCCTACTGCTGAGCTTAGGCACAGAAATCTAATAGTTTAGAGCTGAAGCCATAAAAGGGCTTCAGCAAATGAAGCTCTAAATATCCCTGAAAACCCTGAGGAGATGCAGTTCGCTCAGCATCACTGTGGCTGTCACAGCTCGGCAGTGCTGGTAAAGCTTCAACTTACCCACGAGGGTGAGCACCAGGGTCAGGATGAATCCCTTCATGCTAAAAGTGACTGAAGCCCACAGGGGAAAATCTGAGGCTTTTATAGAAGAATTATTAACAGGCACAGTGAATTTTGTTGAGTTATCAGTTTCTTATCAACCAAACAAACCCTTTGAGGGAAAGGGGGTAGGGGACAAGGCGATGGATATATTTGCTGAGTCAAAACCGTCACAAATGCTCTTGTTCTCACCTCAGTGGCTGAATGCCATGAAAGCCCTGCCTTTTGAAATGAGTGCTTAAAATTATTAAAAGATATTTAAAGTCAATTATTATTAATGTGTAACAAAAAATACTAATTCTCCTTATTCCCTGGAAGCACCTGGTGCTGTTGCAGTCTGTGCTGACTTTGCCCAGGTTATACTGACCTGACCATAAGACACACAGCTTATCTAACTGATAGTGCCCCAGCAGGATTGTGCAAAATGCCCGGGCAGCCCTCCTGCGACACCGTGCCCCTACCTGCCCTGCTGTGAGTGGGACAGGCTGTTGGCACAACGCTGCTCTCTGGGGACAGAGAATTCACCCAGTAACACAAACCTCCCAGCATTATCACAAAGGCTGTGGCTAAGTGCTGCTGACATCTATGCTTCCCTCACCTGCCTTCTCTTCACCACATGGTGGAGTCCCCTTCTCTCATCAGCAGGCATTTTCCCCGTTCCTTTAGAGGCAGCCCCACAGGTCCCTCAGGATACTCTTGGCTCCAGGGTTTGGCCTGGTCCCCAAGGTCCCTGGTACTGCCCAGTCAGGTCATGGAGTTGTGCACAAGTACAGCTCCAAGTAGCTGGAGCCACCCACACTGCTCCATCAGGAACCTGGAGCAGGAAGGCTAAGGCAGCCCCAGGACTGAGGGGTTCACATTGGTGCCCTGTGGCTGCTGTTTGCCCACCAACCTTCTCCTCTGTGGGTGGGGAACCAAAGCTATTGCTCAACTCACTGAGGGAAGGGTCTGGATTCAGTTTCCCATCAACAGATCAGTGACTCCTATCCAAGGCAGTTTAGTTTTTGTAATGTTGTATAGGTGATTTTTTTTTTATAATTGACAGTTGGGATATAATTTATAATGTCTGACAAACCGTGGATTTTGCTCCTGGATCAAAGACTACATCTCTAGGGAAAAAAAAATTAATTTTGAAGCAGAGCAAATCCTCTGTATTTTTACTGACTCTGTATTCAGAGCCAGTACTTGTTTTAACCCCTTCCCTTGTAAAACTTGTAGCACATGATAGAAAGCCAAACCTAGAGAGATGCATCATGTCTTTGGAGATTTGGTAAAGGTACTTGAAGGATTTGAGTATGCAACTACTGGCCACTGGTACTTGAGGCTCAAAAGCTAATATACTATGACATAAGTCTATGAGCTGCACAGATTTAGTTGGTTTTTCTTAAAAACTCAGCTTGTGGACAGGGACAGCTCCAGGTCAGTGGCAGTGAAAGTAGAGAGCTGCTGTGATGGCATATTAAATGCAGCAAAGCTTGTTTTCTTAAAGTTATAACACTGTATCACTGAAACACCCCACTACTATAGCAGTGACATCAAAAACTGAACCCTAACACTCCTCAAAATAAGTTCTTGCTGGGGGCTGTACAGGCTCTGCCCAGATGCAAGAACAGGGTTTCCCCAAAATCCTCAGCACTGCAGCTTGGGGCTGCAGAATCTTACCCCCATCCCACCCCATCCCTTGCTTTGGGCAGCAGATGCTACATTCCTGGTCACCCTGACCATGCTGCTGCCACAGGGCAAGATCATCTGTGCTTCTGCTTCAAGGGCAGGTTAACCCATGGGCAAGGGCTTTGCCTTTAGGGATTTCTTCATAAAACGGAACCCTCTCATTTTCTAGGTCATTTTTTCAGTACCTCAAGAACAATTTCAACTCCCAGCCTGTGCCCCCATGCATTCACAGCCCTTTCATGCTAGGATTTCTCAGGAGAATGTAACAGGAATTAAAAAGAGAGAGGCAAAAAACCCAAAAACTCAAGAAAATTGTGAGGGTGACAAACAATTTGGCTGTGCCGAGGACCTGCCCTGGACAGCATTTCCCTAGAGCTGCACTCAGTTCCCTCCACAGTGGCAGTGGGGGAGAGGGGCAAAGGCTGGTTATGGGCTCCCCACAGCCCCTCCTGAGGTGGATACCTATAGCCCAGATCCCCCTGCAGGCTGCCACTGTGGTTGGGCAATGCTCACCCATGAGTCTCCTCCTGGGCTCATCACACCTGAATGCAGAGGCTGGAAGATGACAACCCCCCCAAAACTGTGCTCCAGCCTTGGCATGTTGGAAAGAGAGGAGACCTGGGGCTGCCTCCACTAGAGTTGGGAGCTCATGCCACAGTCCCCCATGGAGCCCAGCTCTGGGGACCACATAAACCCCTGAATTTTGCTGGATTCAGCCCCAGGTTACCTGAAAAGTCTGTGCTTCCTGTCACTGCTCCATGTGACTTCCAGGCAAGCAGCAAAACCACCAGCTCATCGCTTCCTGCTGCTGCTGGGTAGGGCCCAAAACCTGTCTGCTACCTGCTCCCCATCACTTTGTAGAACAGGTTACCATGGCAGCATTTAAACTGCAGAACTGTATAGTTAGACCTTTCAAGCATGCTTCTTTTGGTACTAAGAACTTTACCTTCCTAAATTATAAAACTCATATCCAAAAAATAAAACTTATATATGCACATCCATTGAATGTACCAAAGCTGCCAGAGAAAGCAAAAAACCCACAATTTTTACAGAATGTTCTCAAGTGTTTTCAAAAACACATTCACCCAGTGTGCATACTCAGCCTGCAAGCACAGCCTTAGGGGCAAGTAGAAAACATCTTCCAGATCTGCTGGAATCCTTTGGGTTCCAGTCCTCAGGGTAGATGAGCATGTTCCTGACCATGCCCACACAGACCTGTGGCAGATGGGCAGGAGGCAGAGCCCACCTGCTGATGGTGGCTTCAGCAAGGACTCATGCTGGACACAGTGGCTGGGGCATCTCACCCAAAGTGCAGAGGTCTGACTCTGCTTCAGACTCTTTGGCAGGGGGTGTGCTTGGGTAACACCACCCTGTCGTGGTCAAAGACCCCTGATTCACCCTAGCTTCTGCACCAGAAACATAACTTGATTGTGGCTCCCACAGACCAGCCTTGCCCAGGGGCATGACATTCAGGCTTTATTCCCTGACCCTGCTGCTCCCTGCAGCAGCACTGGCCCACCGGGCAGCTATTGCAAAGCGTTGCGGCTGCACAGCTGCTGCAGGGAGTGCCTCACACAGAGGTGATCAGTTCCTGCTCCGAATGCACAGGATCCCAGCACCAGGCAAAAAGGCCCTGGTAGAACAAGCAGAAGCCTGGTACCACAGCTACACAACCCGGATTCTCAGTGGGGCCTGACACACACATGTGCCTGATACACAGAAGATGGTCACAAACTCAAGAAGTCTACAAAATGTGGGGTGAGAAGAACCTATGCAGACCTCCTCTTTCCATGACCAGTGAAATAAGGAAGCCTTCATAATTTTTTCCATGCATGGATTTATTATGAAATCAGATATTTATGGGCAATCATAACAGTTTCTACAATAATAAAGTTTAATACTTTAAATTACTCAAGAAGATTCCACACATCCTCAAACAATTTAGTGTCTCTATTATTCCTTTAGCTGAGGCTTTTTACACCATATAATAAAAACATGAAAGTGTTTCCGGTTTTTCTCATGCTGCAATGTACAGCTTCACACACTGCAGTCTTCATCCTCGCAAGAACATGCTATGTGTGCATCAACAGTGTCCTGCATATCCTCTGACTTCTGGTCAAACTTCGTCTGTTTGTCTGTCAGGCTGGTAGCTGAATCTGGTAGGGAACAAGAAATGAAAAGCAAACAGTACACAGCAGAAGTAGTTCTGCAAGGTATCATGCACATTTGCCATGTACTAATCATTAATTACAGCAGGCTTGGCTGCTCCTCACTGACTTACATATTTGTATTTGTTGAAGTCACACAGAGATGTTCCAGGAAACCCACTTCATCAATAAGAGAATTCTACCTTGAAAGCTACTACTTCTATGTAGAATTTTCTAATGATACATTTAGGAAAGGGTATTAGGGTCTTTAAGAAAAAAAAAACACTTGGAAAACAGACATAATTCTATGATCTATATAATCTATATCTACCTTATCTAATCTCTTATGAACTATGATATGCAATAAAAACTATGTCCTCCTATATCACTGCACCCATGTACAAGGATCCTGTTCACATCTGCCCTTTTAGTGCCTAAATCAGCTCAGTGAAACAGGATCACATCCAAAGGCAGTGATATATAAAAAATACAAGGCAAGTATCCCTGTTTCAGGGTGCTGCACATGGTCATATGTGGCTCAGTCCTCACAGTTTTTCAGCTGAATCACAATGTTGACTGTGCTGTTATCCTGCCCTTATCTTCTGAGCTTCAAGCGCCATGGAGGGGAGTTTAGTTTAGATTTTAAGTTGTAATTTAGATTTTAAATTTACAATAGAAAATAATCTCTCTTGCTGAAGGAATGTTTACATATTAATAAAAAAAGTTAATAAGGCAGTAAGTCCATCCCTACCTGTGGGTTAGATTATTCATATTTTTGAAGTAGAATAACTGACTCAAGTCACAGTCTATTTATACTTTTGTTCAGCTCCTATTCAGTAGGATTTCTGTTGACTTACCAGCAGGGAGACAGTGGAAGCCAACACTGACTGGAGTAGTCTTGGTGGCAGAGCATCCTTTCATACAGCGCAGCACTGGCTCTGTGGAATAGCACTTGGACTCTACACCGGCGAGCTGAACTGTCTTCTCAAGCTTCACAAATGAACGTCGCAGTTTGCAGACTGGAACACAGTCACGGGTGATAGGTTATGTGATTACACTCAGAAGCTCCAGATCTCCCCAGAAGGACCCATCTGCCAACACTGACAATTTGCAAACAACTTCCCTCTGTGAAAACTGTGCTTTGGTCATAAATGAAGCAGCTTTACTGGCTGACAAACCTTTCAAATCGGTTGATAAGATATGGAGTCATGGAAAGTTAATTTCAAATGCAACCGGTCTGTTTCTAGATCTGGATGTAGAAACATAGTCTGATGCACTTTCTAATAAACATTTTTCAAAGTAAACTGGCTTACTGAATAGCCATCAAACCACGTTTTAAAATGCTGAATATTCAGCAGCAGAACTAAAGGGGAGATTTCTGAACAAATAAAATTAATCACTAAAGAATTACGTTATTACCACTGCGATTCAGACACAAAATTGCTGGAGAGAGAGTGCAAAACTCATTGCTACTAACCAGTAATATTGACCTCATTTTGGATTCCCAGGATAAACAGTTACAAGTGAGAAGCTAAACAGATCACAACTTATTCCTAACTATAATTTTTATGCTCTAAAATTCCAGCACTTTCTGCTGTATATTAAATGGAAACACAGTATGCGGTCATTACCAACCACGGGAATATTATTATGTACATGCATGTGGACTCCGTGTTTGATGCCCAGTTTTCATGACAAAGACATAGAAGAATAACAGTTAATGCACAGCTAAATATGTACAAGCCATTTCCAGGAACTGAGGAAGTCCTTTCCATCAGGACAAGTCTCTACGAATGCAATGTTCCTGTTCTCCTTGAGCACTACGGTACGATGTTGCATCATAACCTCAGCTGAGAGCATCACACACCATAAGATCCTAACCTACTGAAACACTTAAAATATAGCTTTGTTGTTTTGAAAGTCCCTAGAACTGCTCATGTACTTGAATGCTTTACTTGACAGGTTGCACTGGTTCAAAAATCAGGTGGCCAGCCATGGTAACAACTACTAACCCCCATTCTATTTTTTGATGGATCAGTTGCTGAAAATTGATGTCTGGAAAATGTTGTTGTGCTTAAATCAAAGCATTCTGTGTGAATTTACACTTTTGCTTTTTTTTTTTTCTGATCATCTTCTAAAACACTTCAAAACTGAAACTAAAACACTCAAAAACTGAAAGATTTTGTTTTCACTTGGTTATTTAGTTTCAACTAACTTGCATATTTTGGCTTGTTTAGCCTGTGATTTCCTATTTCTTTCTCAACTGGCAGATAATTTTAATACTTAATGTATAACTTCATAATGATTTTTTCAGTATGTTTTTTATTTCCGGAATGTATACAGATTTAAAATTTTCTGAACAGATTCTGCATTTTCTAAACAATTGCAGTAATATTATATTAAATTTATTAGAACTTGCATACCTCCTCTACAAGGTTTTTCTTCCAAAATCCAAGAATGCCCAAAGCTCACTGCATTTTTAGCTACATATCCGTTGGGCATCCGAAATTCCTCTTCACATTCAGCATCATATTTTCCACATATTCCACACATTTTCCCTGCCATCCATAAAGCAACTTGAATCTTTGTGGAAAAAAAAGTCAAAAGCACTTCAAGTTAAAAAAAGAAGTAATACCTACAGAGCAGATTTTTGCTATGTAGGTCCCTTCCAGTGTAAGTTAAGGAACAAACATTTAAAATCTCCTTGGTAAAAATCCAAAAGGGTCTGACAGTCATATTCCAAACTCCTGTGGGGGTGCAGCATCATTGCTACAGTCTTTAAAACATACTGTGCCAATCTAGTATGTTATTAACGCTCTGTACTCTTAATACTCTGAAACTTTTGTCTGGTGGATGTTTTGACAGTATAGGAGATAGATACAGTAGGGTTTACCAATCTCTTACATTCCTGTTTCAGATTATTTTTAGTGCAGATTTTAAAGCATTCGTTTATCTAAAAAGAATGGGTGCACTTCTGCTGTTTTGAAGGATTATACAGTTGTAAGAACAGCGGAGAAGAGAGGAAAACTCATTTTTCTTGCAAAGGCACTGATGACTCAGCACATGTACACTCACAGACCCGCTTCCCAACGCACCCTGTACTGCAAGAACAAGGTATTTTTGTTTGTGAAGGATTCTCATTTCTCACGCTGAGGAACAAGGAGCAGGACTGTACAATCCTGTAGCATCATCCTGTTGGGGATTTTTGGGCCCTGCGCAGAGTTGTCTTTGCCACTGTACACTCTTGCACTCATGCACTCATGAGATTTATGGGAATCCTACGGAAATTTCTCAACACTCAAGCTTATGAAGAGGAAGAGTGATACCCTGAATGTGTATCCATCAAAGTACAATTTATCAATGCCATAGGCTGGGGCGAGAAGTACAAGCCCTTGATTTTCACTGTGGATCCACAGAGAAGCACCTAGAAGAAAACAAAATAAAACAAAGCAAAACAAAACCAAAACCAGACCAAACTGAGCCTCTTTAAGAAAGAAAAAATGCAACTGTCATGTTTCTAAAATGGTTTTTTCTTCAAAATTCCTCAGTTGTTCTATTCGAGAAACAAAACACACAACAAAGCACCCTAGAAATATTTATATATAGAAAACAGGTGTTTGTAAAGGGTTGGAAGACAATTTTAATGATCAAAGATTTATTCATTTTTCTTTGGGTTATTAACATATTCATATTTATATCTAGAAATTATTTCAGAGCTGTCTATAGCATCTGTGTAGTTGTGCAGATAAACAAGACCCTGAGTACACTATATTGGAGTATGGAAATACAAAGAACACCAAGATTGTCACTGGAGCCATTTCTAGCACAATTATCACTTTCCAAGAATATAATAAATAGGACAGAGCTCAGCAGTGGTGCATGTTAACCCAATTTCAGCAAGATTTAGCCTGATCCATATACTACATCTCTACAGGCAGGGAATACCCACACTGAATATAGCTGCTGACTGCACAGCACAGCATGCAACAGGGTCTTCCTGTACCTTTCACAGAGAATCTATTCCTGCTCTGAGAGAATCAAGCAGGCGGTTTTACTAGTTCTTCATATCTATTCATAGCAAATTTCAGAATGCAAGCCAAATTTATGCCTACAAATCAAATTGGGAAAAAACACTGGTATACAAGTCACATGTGGTGAATTTTAGAAAAACTCTACTTCAAAAAGTTTTAACCAAGCAAGATTTACACCATAACCAAAACACTTCCCAAATTTGGAACTTCAGTAGGAGCTGCAGTGATGTACAAAAAGCAGGGATCTTCATGTTAGTTATATCTTGCTTACTTTGGCCACATCAAGAGCCTCACACCCTAATCAATCTTCCTAAAAGTTCCTATGCAAGTGAGTAAAATACATGTTCTTAAATATTAACCTTAAAACCAAGGAAACAGTAAATACAAACTGATAAAAAACTGATAAAATCTGTTTCATAGACTCTCTTTCTTTCTTTCTCCTAAAACATATGGGAAAATTAAACAAGATATGCTGCATCACTTACCAGCAGATGTGTATGAAACATTTGTCATGGGGCTTTCAACTCCGTCTACCAGCAGCTTCACCCGTCCGTTTGCAGGACGCATGTCAATGTCACTGTTAAGGAGAAGAGTGTTCATACCCTGTTTGTGCCCCATTCACACACATGCAGTGGCACTGGCATTTTCCTGCTCACTAAATATCACTGATCACAGCATAAGCTTATTTCAACCACTTAAATTACATGGGGGTATTCTTGTCACCTATGATGAGGGATAACAGCATCAGCATTGCATTCAATGTGCATGGAAAGTAAATAAGGCAAACACTGAAATCCCGTGGGCTGCTAACTGTTGCAGTGAAGCTCAGATCGAAGCTCCTCTCGTGTTAAATGTGGATGATGGTCACTCGTGCTCCCAGCATCTGGCAGGAGTTACTTACTGAATGCCAAGCTTGATGTTGATTGCTTTTAGATTCACAGCTTCTTCAGCATTCCTCATCATCACCAGGAACTTAAGGTCAGAGCTGCAATCCTGAGCCAAGATGTGGTAGCAGTTTGCTGGCATCGTGTAGTTAAACTGAACTTCATTAAAGGTTGTGATCTGGTTGTAGGAAACTGAGCACTGAGCTGGTCAAAAAAATGCCAGTGAGTATTTGCTTTTCCATAAGAGAAAGCCATTAAGTCATGTTTTATTTTTAGTGTCATGTTATTTTAGCTTTATATTTTTTCCACTATATTTTTGTATGGTTTACAGGGGCTTTTGGCTACTAAGCACCCATAAATTCTTAAAAAGGTACGGAAAATATACTCCTCTATCTAATAAAAAATAATTACCAGAAACTTTAAATGTTATCAATTCAAAGAACTGGTATCTTGATCCCTGAAATGCTGATGATTTCTGTCCTATATGCGCAATATTTTCTCCCAGTTGAACCGTCCTCACTTTCTTACAGAACATTTCCTAGTTAACTGGAGATAAATAATGCCAGCAAAAATTCAGAAGATGCTCAAGTAAATTGTGACACTGAGGTTGTCATGCTTCTGAGCCCAACCTTTCAAATTCTGAAGCACTGCAGAGGGAGCTTCAGCAAAGACATTCCAGATGGGAGGCTGCAGCTCTGAGGCTGGTATCCTCGGACCTACGGGAAGTGACAGGGGAAGCCTCATGGCTTTTTCATAGAGGATAATCTGAAAAGGAATTCAAAAGCACATTCAAAATACACTGTGCCAACAAACAGCTGAGATTTTTCTCCTGTTTGGAATTTGATTTCTATTTCTTCTACTTTTGTTGCAAAGACTTTATGTGAACACCACTCATCTGTCTCATTGCCCACGAGGTTTTTGCTTTTACTTAGTTTTCTCTCATGGTGTGAGAGAAATCATTCAGGTATTATTTGGGAGAAAATGAATTACTCCCTTTCAAAGGTGAGGAGGTGAACACTTATGGGCTACTACAGATGGAAACTCATGTAATTATGAGTACCCATGTCTCTTTCTGTGAACAGAAGCACCATATGAATATCCTTCTATGTACTATCAAAAGGCTGAAAATAAATGAAAGTTGTTTTCATCATTTGCACTCAAAGTGATGCTTACTTAATTTTTCTTTCTCAGAATTGACCCACTGTAATTAAAGTGCAACAGTCACACTTTCCTACTAGGAATAAATAGGAGAGTGATAAAAATATTTCATAATTACATCAGGAAGCTTGATAACAACATCACATGTCCTTGGAGAAGTTAGAGCCACGATCACCCTGGCTTGTCGAGAAGGATTCTTGTCTGTTTTTTCAGAGAACCCCAGCATAAATGCAGCCCCAGGGATGAACTTGTAAAACCTTCAAAAGTTCAAATCAGAGAGACTTGGTGAAATGGAGAAGTAAAAAGCTGCACACATCCCAACCAGGTTGTCTCACACCTCTGTGTAAGTAGCATAATAGTCTTCAGGATCACTCATTAGGCTCACACCCACTCTCTGCTTTACTGTTCAGTGAAAGGAAAGATCTGTTCCTCAGTTTTCAGTAATTACATCCAGTATAAAGAATTATTGTACATTAAAATAGGATGTAATGCCACTCAGCTTTTATGTCAAAAAGTAGTACTTGGACAGATCTGAGAATAAAATATTAGCCAGTATTTTAGCTACTAGAACCTCATGTGTGGATGCTGATTTTTCCCAGTTGACCAATATTGTGAATGAGTATCACTAAGGACTGAAGTCTCACCATTCTGCTATGGATCTCACACTGGAAGGAACTTTAGGCCACTCAAGTTTCACTTGTACAGCAGGGTGGGCAGCAAACCGCCCAGTCACCAGCTCAGTCGAAATCTTGTAGTCCTGGCAATTCTGTCCCCATTTCAAGTAAGCCTGTAATGGAGAGAGATAAATGATCCATTTTTTAATGCATGGACCATGGTTTTCCTGTAATGCATACAGGTGTATATAACGATTTTTGAGTCTTACCACTGCCTTGTGAGCATTGAGGACTGAAGCATCAGCACAGAGCTTCCACTTGCTTGAATCTGTGAGGTTTGACACAAATACCTGCATCCGGGGCCTGATGGAGTCAATAACAGCATATATCACGAGCTGGAGGCCTCCTATCTTCTTATTGTTATGGATGCCATGAAGAAAAACAGCTAATACTGGTGTTTTAACATCTCCCAAAAACTTAGGCTAAGAAGAAGGGGGAGAAAGTACGCAAAGAATATAACTATAAAAGAGTTACCATGTGGAACATTTTAGATGCAAGATTGAGATGGATAAATGAAAAATAAATAACTGAACCACAAATATATACCATCATATGTACCACACATATATACATGCCTACAAAATCTCATGCATATGTCTTTAATGTGCACGTGCCTCTGCATGCACAGATGGACTTTACCACTGCGTTTATATGATCCAAAATTTGTGCCATTTCCTCAGCTACAGCTGATACCATGGAAATACTCATGGGATTAAAATACAGTAATGACTATATGATTTGGGCTTCATTGTTAATAATCAGCCT
The DNA here is from genome assembly GCF_003945725.1 of Corapipo altera. Classification (NCBI taxonomy): domain Eukaryota; kingdom Metazoa; phylum Chordata; class Aves; order Passeriformes; family Pipridae; genus Corapipo; species Corapipo altera. Next base: position 50,214 of record NW_020884899.1, on the reverse strand, counting down.
GTGAATAAAAGTGGTTCAATTTGAATAACATCAGCTGTCAGTTTTATGCATCACTCATTGTCACAGTAATAACATTCCCCAGCTGCACTCCTCCTGTTTATCTGTCTGGGTGGTCTGTTGGCTTTCACCTCACATTTCAGCTGTGAATTCTGTAGAGTGGGCAGGTTTTGTGTTTGCACAGCAACCCAGCACAGAATATAATCCAGGATATTGCCTTCAACATGAAGAACCTCCTCCTTTGGAGCAGGGCCTTAAATGCGCTATGACCTTTGATACCTGCACTCCATTATTAGCAAGCCTGTACACATCCGACTGGGTGGTGGCGAGGAGTGCAGATGTCCCCTCTGGAGCACACCTTTTGGTGAGACTACTCTGAGCCTCAGCTACCACCACCAATGTCCTTACGCTGGCACTGCAGCACCTCAACCTCCCTCCTGGTTGCAGAGCTCACAAGATGAGTCTCTGCAGGCATCTGTCGGGCGGGATTCCCATGAGGGAAGGGTCACAACGCAAGTAAGAAGGATCCTCACTGCAGAGGAACGTGTGTGTGGGAATTATGGGGCGTGTCTCACTCTTGACTAATACTTGAGACTTGAGAGGTTGGCATTTCTCCCTTCCCATTTACTTAGATATAGAATTACTGCAAGTGCGTGGCCACATGCCATTCTTCCAAGCTATCAAAAACTCCTAAAAATGATGCAACTAACCCGGGAAGCAGGTCTAGATGAGGCACGACTGGATCTGATAGAAGAGTACGAGCTGCTAAGTCGGTCAGTTGGGAGTTCTGTTTTTGGGAACTGTAAGAAAAAAACACAACATGCTTAACTCAAAAGCATGCTTGAAGAAATGCACTAGGCAGTGTTGAACTGTCATGGCACTTGGTGTTGGTAAGTTTGTGTTCCAACCCTGAGCAGCTCGATGACTTGCAGTAGGCTTTGTCCTGCTTAGTACGTGTGATCTAGCTCTGCAAAATATTGTTTGCCCAAATATACCTGATGCCTCAGAAGAAACAAATACGGAGTGTGTTTAGATGAGAATTCCCTGTATGAAAAAATAATGGACCAAAGCGATTCAAAGGAAACCAGCCTCTCAATTCAATATGAAAGACCAGAACTCCTGCAAGGGTCTTATCAACTGGAGGACACATTGAAAGGACCTGACAACTGGATGGAAAGGATCATCTGAATGGACACACACAGGCGAAATTTTACTTTTTGAGGAGCACTAATATCAAGTACACTGCTCCTGGCAGGCTCATGCTGCAGTAAGAATCTGTTAAACCAAAATAAAATAAGGTATCCTCCTGTGTTTGTCCACATCATCATCCTGGTGTATATCAGCAGTGATTCCAACCCAAGAAACCAAATGATCAAAGCCAGTCAAATGATCCAATCTTTTGATGGTAGGATCTTAGTTCCTCCAAAGTGGGCAGCTCCAGTCCCTCATATTGCTTTGGTAGAGGTTTTTCATCTCCTTTGCAGAGCCACAAATGGCGTCGTGCACAACACAATGAGGCACATAGCTCTCTGTCTTTACGCATATCAGAAGAACCACCATGGCTCTAATGTTATCAGTACTGTAATTTTCCTCAACAAAGATAATAAGTTGCCTTTAAAGTTCTCCATTTGACTCATGACAGTTTCCACAATTCTTTTACTGAGGAAAGAAAAACTCACCTCTTGTCTATGTGCTGATTTAAAGTGGTACTGGTAAATCTCATGAACTTCCTTTGAAAATGAAAAAAACAAGAAGATTAAAAATTTCTAATGAAAAGAAATGCTGCAATTATATTGAAATTTGAGCACTGGAAATTAAATAATACTAATAATCCTTCATACATAGCTCTGTATATTTAGCCACAAGCACGTAATTCAAGATGAATATATGGACAATAAACTGTTAAAAAAAATAGTTCCTTGCCTATAACAAAAGTTTCAACAAACTTGTGGAAACTTTTGAGATGCTTTGAAGTAGTCGTCTGAGCCAATGATTGCAGATGTGTTTGCAGAACAAATTTTGCAATTTTATATTGCTAAAATTTACTGTGTCAATTCATAATTTCCTGATTTGTTACGCAAAACCAACCACCATCAGGAATGTGATTCAGAAACACAAAGTTACCCATATTTTGGAATATGTGCTACTGCTGCTGCTATCGCCATCCCAATGTCCTGAATGATGCCCGTGGCTATAGTGGCTCAATGACTCGCTGCTGCTACTGCTGCCATTCAGATGCCTTGAGTGATGCCCATGGCTATGATGACTGCTGCTACTGCTACTGCTGCTGCTACTGCTCCTACTGCTACTGCTGCTGCTACT
>NW_020884899.1:0-47885 GCF_003945725.1 Corapipo altera | reverse complement strand
CTGCTGCTACTGCTCCTACTGCTGCTGCTACTGCTCCTACTGCTGCTCTTGCTAATTCTGCCACTACTGCTGCTCTTGCTGCTTGTATCTTTGTTTCTTGCTTGCTTTTCTTGATCATTCTCATCTTCATCCACAGCCTTTTTATGATCAGGAGAAACAGCAGATGATGAGGAAGAGGAGGCGGCTGAGGAGGCAGAAGATGAGCTGAAGGGATGTTTCGCATCGGGGTCTGTCCCAAGCTCTCTTAGACCAATGTTTTCTTTCTTTGAAGGTCGCTTCTTCTGGTATCGTGTTTTATTTGCAACCTGTAAAAACAGTTCATAGAGAAGTGTAAGAGAGAGGATACAGCTGGTTCTGTATTTACAAAGTAAAACCTCTGGGGGTGTCAGACAAGCTTCTCACATCAGCCTTTCAAGGGACAAACACCTCCCTGCCTCACTCACTGAAGAATCTGCAGAACTCCCTTAGATCCACTCTGCCAAGCTGAAATCTAGCTCAGCACAGAAGACTTAGCTGGATGCACCCCAAGGGATCAATCCCTCCAGAGGTAGCTCTGACTGACAGGTCTAGCACTGGCACCTTTCAAACTAGCCTCACCCTTTCTTTCCCATGCCATCTTTCCACACTGAACTTCAAATTCTTGGCTTCATTTAGGGGAAAATGTTCCCCACTCTAATTTTCAAAGTCACTTGCCTTGAACACATTTTCAATGCCTAGAATCTTCTTCAGTTTAGCTTGAATGTCCTTATACAGAGATGGTTCATCTTCTTCCTTAGACTCTGAGTTTACCTCTTGAATTATTTTGGAAGCCACTCTGGATCCTGCTTGAATCTCCAGCTGAATTTTGTCAATATCAGCATCTGTTTCAACTACACACCAATTGCACACATTAGAAGGTTATACTGCTTCAAATAGCACTGAAAAACCTAAGACGACAAGGCTCATGCTTAGCATTTTACCTGGGATTATGACTATATTAGCTTCGTGTTCTCCAATTAATCTGTGCAAATATGTATTTTTTAGGAAACTGGCATCTCGTGACCTTCCAGAAAAGCAGAGTTGACAACCAAGGTGATGCATTTTGACACAAATGTCTCGTTTATGGGTTTTTCTTCCTGTGACGTGGCGAAGATCCTCTTGAGAGCTATCAGCATGTTTCCTTGCCATGCTGTCAGCTTCTTGCTGCATTAGAGATGAGTGTGTGAATACCACCGAGAGTATGTCATAGGTGAGAATAAAACTACAGACATTCATTACAGAGAGGGTAAATATTACTATATAAGCAAAAAGCAATAGGTTACCTTTGTGAAACCTTCACTGGAAGCTCTCTCTGATGATTTGAAAGGTTCTTCCACAATATTTAGTGAAGCATCCCCTGGGAGAATTGAAGTTCTCTTTTCAACACCTAGTTCTCCTATATTTCTTGATACAGCAAAAGCCTTATGTCTGTTGAGATATGTGCAAAAAATGGTGAATTATTTTGACCTCTTGTCTTTGGGTTAAATTAAATATGTCCCTGTCAGTATTATGAGACAGCACAGAGGTCTGTCATTTGAACATAGGGATTATATATGAATTAATAAATATAAATATTATTGAAAACAAGTAAGAGTTCATGACAAATGTAATTTCCTTATATCATGTGAAGTTTTCAAAATCTGGATGAATTTAAATTTTAATTTTTTGGAAATTGAAAAAAAATCATTCAAACATAAAAATTAAAATCCTTAAAGGACAATAAAATAATGGAAAAATAGTAAGAACACAAAATAATAAACAAATTAAAGTAAAAATTAAGCTGCTAAATAGTTTAGGTATCTTTTGATTTTTAGCTCCCCTATTTTTCTTCCTTGCACTTCATACCAAAGGTTCCGCTACACATTGCAGAGTCATTCTGCCTATCTAGAAACCCCTATAGCAGGTCAGTGAATGGTGAACTTCATCAGGTTTCAGCAATACGAAGTATTCTGAAGTAAAGCTACCATACCTTCCAACCACTATCTCAGTTTCCTCATGACATGGATTTGTTTCAATCTTAATATTTTTCAGTTTCACATCTATCTTGGTTTCAAACTTCATTGGCACTCTTGTCAGGACCTTGCCTTGAATTTCAACAGCATGTTGGAAGTATTCTGTGTTGACACCCATTGTTGCAACTGTCTGTACATATAAGCTGAAACAGAGTGAAGCAGTCAGATGCAAGAAAGGTGCTCCTTTTACGTGTGTGACTCTGCCTTCTCCTAAAGCCTCCTTCATATGCAAAGTCTTAGAAACCTCTCGTACCTTGGGTTTATGTCAGATCGAATCTGCACAGTGGAGTCAAGCAACTGTGAAGGTCTAAAATCTCCAGTTAAAGGTGGGGTTATCTTTCCATCAACTGCAAATGCAAGAGCACATTTAAACATGGTAAAAGTGAAAGAACGGATTTGAACGTAAGCAAACAACAGTTTTTAGTACAAGGTAATATTTTTGTTAGTACAACAAATAAGACTGGAAAACAAGACAGACTTTGGGGTACATGAGATCTTTTATGAGTCTGAAAAATACTGAATATATACAGAAAGATCATTATGTAGACAAAGGTTCTGATGCAACGTATTGAAAATGGAAATAAAAATATACTAAAAAAATGAAGAACTGACCCAAATTGAAAGTCTGATAATTACTATAACACTAAAATTTTGGAAATGTGGGGAGTCAGAAGACAGAGTGGATGAAGGACAACCAGGCTAAACAACTCTTGCTCTCTAATCTTTCCTCACATCAAGTGTGAACATCTTTCTTGTACTGTGGACACAAAACCGGACATTGTACTCCAGATGCAGTCTCAAATGTGCAAATCATTGTCATGCTAGCTCTACTCTTGCTTCTGCAGCCAGTGATGCAGTTGGCCTTCATCACCACAAGAGCACACTGCTGGTTTACTGTACCAGCTTGTGCTGGCCTTCCTGGCCCTTTTCTGTAAAGCTACTTTCTGTCTGGGTGATGCCCAGCCTATACACTTGCAAGAGTTACTCCATCCCAGGTGTGAAGGACTTTGCATTGCCTTTGTCAAATTTCATCACACTTCTGTTGGGCCATCCACTCCAGTCTCTCAGGGTCCCCTCCCAAGGGGGCAGCCTGACCCCGCAGTGCAGCACCTCCTCCCACCACACACACAGTTGATCTCCCACTGCTCAACTCACTGCTGACTGCTGCCCGGGCCAGAGCAGCCGTGTATGACCCGTACTCCAGCGGCAGACCGGTGCAGGTAGACACGATGTATCGCAGCTCTCCCAGCCACACTGGTTGTGTCCATTGTCCTGCAATGCCACTGTGGATTTGGCTAATGAGTCTCTTCAGCACTGAGTTCCTGTCAGCAGGTTCTAGCACAGTCTGCAATAAAACAGACATCCAAGGTTAGGATATGAAAGTACAATGGTGTCAAATATTGCAAAGAGAAGTAAGGGTGTCTGGTACCTTCACAACCTGTTGTAGGACTTCCTTATTGATGTTGATGTAGGCCAGCTCTTGGCCAAAGAATTTCAAGTAGGCTGATATCAAGGGGGTTTCTGTTGGCAGCTCCTTCCATCCCAACAGCTGAGGAACAGATAAAGAAACAAGCAAAGTTTCTTAATGCAACGCTTTACAAATGGTAATTCAGCAAGGTGACCAGACCCATCACTGGCCAAGCTCCCCTTTTCCATTGAAAAATATTTGATCATAAATAGCATGGTGGCACTAATTCAGACTTTCTCCTGCCATTGAGATGTCCATGAATAGGCTCCAGTCTAGTGTTTGGTATTCCAAGCAATAACACTTACACAAAGGCTCTGGATCATTAACACCACTAAACCTAGTTGGAAAAAAACAGCAAAAAAAATAATCTTTTCTCTTCAAGACAAAGGTATATTCCTGTAAACTAGGTTAGATAGATGAAGGGAGGGAGTAGGAAGTCTGCCAGGCATGTGACACACCATGCTGCAATGCCTGCCACTTCCCTCACCTCCCGTGCTCCTTCTGCAGCCATCTGTGAGGTGGGGAGGAGGTAGAGCCTGAGAAAAAATTGGCAGAAGCTATTGCAACCATGGCAGATGTCCCCTGCCGACCCATTGCATATCTCCCCTTCACAGAAATACTTGAGCTGACCGCTAGGAGAGTAATTTACCCTCTGAGACAGCCTCACCAGTACAAGAAGCCTCACTAAATACCCCTTATATAACCCACACGTTGCATTAGTGAAAATACCTACAGTTTTTCCAATCTCCTTTATCTTTTTGTATGTGGGATATTCAGCAAATGGGATATTTCGTTTCATGATGACATCTGTGAGGCCTTCCACGCGGACACCAGCCTACCAAAACAGCATGAGAAGGAGCAGTCTGAAACATACTTACAGAGGTGACACTTCGTCATCACTTTTTATTTTGTTTTATCATTGATTTAGGCAAATATTTACCTCCGCCAAATCAGCCACTGACCCTGCAGAATATGCCATCAGCTTGGAAATTATTGCTGATGGGAACATTGTTCCTGGGTTGTTCATAATAAAGACGTCTCCAGCAGCACCAACTTTATAGTTATCTACGGTAGAAGTAAACAAGAGACACGTCTTCTTTCTAACCATTCTGCTTGTCATTCAAGATCATATTTCTGCAGATTTTTCCACTGATATATCATACACTATGTAATGATATGTAAGATATATCATTACATAAATCTTGTTTAGTCAGAAATTATTATATGGCTACACAAGCACTTTTAAACATGTGACCCTCTTATTTAAATTAATTTTTCATTGAAATGGAGAATGCCTTATTTCTCCAAAGGATTTAATATCTCTTAAGAATGGATTTCTGAAGTGAAAGTTTCCTGGTCCCTGAAACACTTTTACTCACCAAAGTAAGCACCAACACGTATGACCTTGCTATACCGATAGCTCAGCCTGTCCAATCTGGGGGCCAGCATCTTAAGGGCAATATTGCAAGCTGAAGATCTAAACAAAATGAGAAACGTAATAATATCCGGAAACAAGCTGCACCCCATCAGTATATAAACTGTCTTCAGTTATCAGCACACGCAGTGCTCACCAAAAAGAATGTAACAGAACTCATTTGCAGAAGATCACCTGCTTTGCTCCTGTCTCTACTCACATGTTGTACGTGTACGGCAACCTGCTTTTTGCCAAAGCCTTCATGTGGGCATACACAAAACTTGCCACTTGCAAATTGCTCTCCTTCATCACCACATTGGCTATCGTTGTTATCAAAGGAAGGGCAGGTCTTGTCTCAAAGATAACGGCACAAGCCATCATGCGCACCTCAGGGGGAAGCGACTGATCTGCAAGGATCTGGATGAGATATCCCTGCACCTGCAGAGAGAAAACAGTGTCTGGAATTACCAAATAATTGAGACAATTTTGCAAACTCAATCCACACCTAAGCCGCAAGAAATATGGGACAGGGGGTCATTATCCCTGCAGAAAGGTTTCCTGATCTTTTTTACTGCATGGTTCCACATCATTTTATTCAGACAACTGAAGGAGCCATGGTGGAACAGCATCATGGAGAAGAGCTGGCACTGAATCTGAAATAAACGTCCATCTGTCAATGTATTGAGCCAACTCACCACAATCAAAAAGACATCAGCATTGCTTTGTGCATTACTGCCCTTCAAAGATTAGTGAATAACTTTGCAAGAAACAACTGTAGATAGTAAGACATTCATTCTTTGGAGTAACTCCACTGAATAAGTGAGCATGCTTCACTGTTTTAGGCCACTTTAAAAGAGGAGCTTCATCAGTTTGCCAAAGACAGTCTGGGTGAATTGTTTCTCATAGAGGTCTTAAACCTAAACCATCTGAAAGGCAGGAACTTTGCCTACACTTACTGTGAAAGCAACTTCAGTAGGAGGTCAGTAGTGACTCATCCAGCCTTAAGGAAGGGGTCTAAAAGAGGCAGAGCAATGCTGATATCTTGTCTAGGAGTTTAACAGAAAGTCTCTCTCTCTCCTCCTTACTACAGAGGCAGTTTAAATTATATGGTTGACTTTTAAGTGGCTAAATGTCCACTAAATATAACTAGCACAGGACTTAATTGGTTATGACAGATGATGAAAGCAACACTGCTAATATCCTTCTGGAAGTTTCCTACTGACTAATAATTATTACACCTTAGCAGAAAATATCAGCTGAATATAAAATTGTAAAATATTGTTCTTAAAAATAATTTTATTTTTTTTTAAACATGCTGAATCCACACACATGATACATGATACCATTAAATTCATTACCCTTACAGTATATATTCTCTAATTCACTAAGTAAAAAAAAGCTACTAGATCCTACTTACAGTTTTGGAGTCTTTCCAAGCTATTTTTCTCAAGGCCATTATGGCATCAATCTGAATGTGGATGGGGATATCAGGAGCACTGGATGAAAATATGGGAAGGAACTTCAGGATGCGCTTGATGCTGGCTGGATCTCCCACGTTGCCAATGCACTTCAGAGCTAATTTCATTTTGTCTTCACGGCCCCTGCTGATCGCTTCATCTGCCAGGTCGTGGATGGGCTATAGACAAAGCATAGTTCAATCTTCTCTTCCTAATGTACAGATTGTCCACAGTGTTCCCCTTACCCACTGAAAACCCTATCACAATAAAGCAACTGGTTTTAATAAAATCACTCAGTGGTGACTTCTCTCAGGATTTTACCCCTGCAATGTGAAAATTTTGTTTTCAACGCTGAAGCAGTATCTACATTAATAAAATAATTAATTGCCTTGGTTCTGAAGGAGACCTACAAAATGTGTATGTGCATGTCCAATTGCCATTTTGATACTGTATCTTAATAGAATTAAGGTAATAAAATAAGCATTACTAAGCAATTAAAAAAAAAAAACAACAACTGAAAAAAACCCTACCCACCTGGAGAGCTTCTTTAGGACAAGTTGAGGTCTGAGAACAGTACCTATTGACCACAGAACTGTATCCCAAGCTGGCAACTTGTTGAAGTAGGGGACTTTTCTGGATTCGAGAGCTGGTCACTAAATCCTATGAGGAAAAAAAATTTGTTTTTTAATACAGTGCTTCACAAAGCTTTCAGAGCAGGAAAATCATCAGATCTGAGGGGATCGATTTCAGAATAATTATTTTTGCATCCAAACAAATTAAAGTAGCTTGTAGACATTTTGTTTGGAAGCTTCACTTTGGAGCTTGATTCCCTGCTAGTTTCAATATATATGAATATATAAGCTTACATCGTCCCTCAGTTGAACATGACACTCAAAACACAAAGATTATGGATAAACATCACTGTAAAAATGGAATATCCTTAGAAAAATGGGCAACTCAATTATGTTAATGATGCATTCTCATATCCTCTTTTCCTCATCAAGAAGAAGAATATTGACTAGAGACAGCAAAAATCCTGTTCAGAATAAATGATTCATTATAGTGTCAACATATTTGATGCTTGCACAAATACTTTCACTTGCAGCACATTCCAGTTCATAGGGACAGTTCGCAATTAAAAGAGCTGTCCAAGTGACATAACACACCAGTGACCATTTGTTTCAGGAGATTGAAGTGGACGAAGTTTTGTCTGTAGAAGGCATGCCATGTGATCCCAGCAAACCAAAATGGGGGATTATTCTCAAAAGCACTTATAAGAGAAGGGCTTTATATTAATGCAGGGAAATGAAGACAGAGGATTGAACTCTCCTCTCATAAATGTAATGCCAAAAGAAACTCACAGGTCAACATTTGCACAAAATTAGTGTATATGAGAGGAGAATCCAGTCTCTAATGTGCTTAATAATCAAAGGATGTCATCGCTTATCATTCCTTTTGTTATCAGACAGGAAGGATTCACGTAGATCTACTCACTGCTGCTATTGGAACAGTGTGTTCATCAGCTTTGGTTAAATGGAGAGCAAAGGAAACACTTAGAAGAGCCTGAAGGTGGTTAAGGTCATCATTGCGGATTCTGCTCTTAATGAATTTGAGTGCTTCTGTGGTGCCTGTTGCAGAAACTGCACTCAGCAGCCATCGTCTGCAAGTAGAGGAAAAAAATTTCCTTGATTTTCACTCTCAATTCTCCAAAGCCAGAAAAGTTTCTTACAAGTTGATACAATGAAATACCTATAGCGGGGTTTATCTGAACATTGTCTCCAGGTGGACTCCAGCGTGTCAGCACTTGCTATCCGGCAGAGTTGGACAAGTTCCAGGAATCGGTATGGAAGATCATCATGGAAATCTTGTTGGTTATTCAGGACTATGTGTTGCAGTATTTCAACTATCTGTTACAAAACACAAGAGAGAGGGCTTACATAATTACATTATTTAGAATTTATGATCATTATTATTTGTGGGTTTTTTTTTTTTTATTATTAGAAAATCAGTTTGAAGGCCTAAAAATACTCTACCCGTTGCTCAGGGTTTTTCATCTTGATTAGCTGCAATGGCATCTGTGGCAATTCTGCTGGGAACTGGTAACGCAGGCCTCCGTAGCTCTGCATGGAAAGGTCTGGGGAGCTGCCCCGTTCACTTCTTACTTCAAGCAAGGTAAGTTGCTGTCTGTCAAGAGACAAGTGTCATGGGAGAAAGGCATTAGCTCTCTTCATCCATCTGCCTTGGCTATTTGTTGCTTCAGTGATACTGTGATGGTATCAGTTTTACTCCTTAATAATTTTTCTTATCACAGTAAAACTTTTTGCTAATGAATAAAGCCTTCCATCTGAAACAAAATGGTATTAGAGTTATCCACAATGAAATTGTTTCCAAGGAGAAGTGAAATTTCCGTCTTCTGAGTGAGAGCTACTGACACAGTGTAATGAATGATCTTATTTCTATGTGCACCATCTTCCTCCTGACACTATCAATTACCCCTTTTTCAAGACAAGCGGAACAGTAAAGTTGCATTCTTATGGTATAAGCAAGAAAAACAGCTTTTCTCCTTTTCTCCCATGTAGTCGTAATGCCAGCTTGACCAGAGTACAAATAAAGAACGGTTTGCTGAACTTTAAGGACTGTGGAAACCCCAAGAGTGAGTACTCAGACCTTTATCCAACTCCTGTGGAGCTCAATTCTCATTTCACTTCAACTGGGAGAGAAAGGCAGTGATAGAACCTATAATTATTCTCACTCTGTGAAATAAGCCCATGTTCCACCTACCTTGCTTCCATGACAGCAACACCAGTAGGTTCACTGAGTGGTGAGAACTGATACACCTGCTGAGACACCACCTCTGTGATCAGGGTACCACTGTCTGACTGCTTCAGTTTGTAGGAGAAAGCTGCAGTCCCTTTTACGAGTTTTTCTTTCTGTGAGAGGACAGAGAACAAAGAGTGAATGGGCCGTGCTTGTAACTAGGAAGATCTTTTCACATCTCACATACCATCATGTCAACAGGACAAGGATAGATGTAAGCCATTCCAACACTCTTCACCACTTTTTCCTGGCAGTTATTTTGGTCTACAGTTTTGGTAACAGAGACCCGGCTGTTCTTCCTGTCTTCCTGGATGATGTACCTCGTATGGCAAACACCTCCAATTCCAGCCTAGCAGATGAACACAGATAATGAGACTTCCCAATTATATCAGAATTTCACTGTGTGAGAACTTTTACTGAATGAAGATTCTAAATGCACAATATGAGGGTTAGTACCTACTGAACAGTCTTAATTATGTTTTGAAAGTTGTTGCCATTACACACAATTATTCCTATTGAACTAAAATATTGGCATGTGAACAATACTCAGTCAGGGGATGGAGTTTAAAATTAAAAAATAATCAATTAATTAATATCAACAATTAACAAATAAAATGGATCAAGTAGTTGTATCAGGGAAGCCATATAACAAATAAATTCACAGTTAATAATTCTCTTTTCTCCAAAGGGCTGCATGTTAAGACTTAAAGAGAGATGTCTTAGAAAAAATTCAGCACAGTTAATTTGTTCAACGCATATGCACACATTTTCCTCTATATGAATGAAAATCATCTTTTTCTTACTATGAACATTTGAAAGTAGCTGCAAATAAACAAAAACTCAAAGGAAGAATAATTAAAGAGAACACAACCTTTCATTAAAGTAGTTCTAGAATGGAAAAAACAAACCTCTTGCAATTCATACACATTCTGTGACTTTTTGATGGTTATCTGTATCATGTTCAGTATTCCTCTCACTATGTTAATGCAAGTATTGGGACAGTCTTCTGGGCCATAAATGTTTCCAACCCGTCCACTATTGTATTCAAACTTGAAGGGCTGGGTAAAGCATGAGGAAACCATCTGGGTGATTTTGGAAGATCGAGTGAATGGGTCTCTGGGCCAGATGCCATTGTATTCCTCAAATTGTGGAGGGCGGATCTGGGAGGAAATTCAGAAAAGACACTTAGGAGAATAAAATTACTTTGATACTAAATATGCAAATGGATTGGAAGAAATCAACATAACCACTAGTTAGATTCTTTTTCCTTCCAAATGTAGACTTAGATAGTCATACAGAAGTTTATTCTTTTGTCTCTTGCTTAGACTATTGTAAAACCAGTGCAAAACCTGGGGGTTGAGTAGTGCTATTTTATCTTACAGAAGCAGTTAACATATTGCTATTATCTTTCAGGGACATTGAAACATTTTACTTGCATTAACTTTATAGGGAAAAAGGATGATTAAAAAAGTAATTTAAAAAATTTGAAATAAAAATCTCCCTTTTTTTCATCCTTAAAATAAATATTCTGCTTTAGATAAAATTTAACATTTAAAAAGTTTACATCATGTCCCCATGCAGTTTTTCTTTTACCAAATGAGTCACAATATTTGATTCATATTTGTGAATTGCTTAAATCAACCCAAATATTTTAATAATGAACAATATATTTATACACACTGAGATAGAATGTAAATAAGAAGCAATTTCAGTAACTTTGGCAAAGTTACTGCCAGTTCAGGTGCCTCAGAGCACAGCCTAGTGCACACACATAAAAATTTCAGGATGAAGACTGTAGTGTGCAATACAATACCTAGCCCATAGTTTTGAGAGATCTACAGCTCAACTATAACCAGTGAGAGCTCTGTCACTGAATTCAATGCCTGAAAAAGAAGCTCTGATTTTTGACTGAATTAAACAGACAAAAGTATTCTTCTGAAACATACCTATTTTGAATGAATCAGGTCCTATCACTGCTGATGTCAGCAAGGCATGATTTCAGATGTCCAGATCTTTTACTGCACTATTCAGACACTAAACATTGTTACATACTCCTTTTTGATTGCCTTCATTTTTTACTCTTATAACACTTTTTATCTTTAGCTCTTATCATGTTTTAAGTCTATGTTTATCAGTTGCCTTCATGACAATGATTTTATACAGCCAAGTCCTGGCTTCCCACAGGAGCTGGAAATGTGTGCTGAGACTAGAATCAAATCTTAAACTCTGAGCAGGTTTAAATGTCTTGAGTTAGAAATAGCCATTTTCTAACAGAATCCCTGCCAGTTGTATTTCTGATGCAAAGTCTTGAGGAACACCTGCTACAAGCAACTTCCACAACAGACACCAGTGTCTCCTCCCTTCTGAAATCGTAGCTTGCAGATCATTCTCTGACATCTACAGTGGTAAGTCTCCAGTTGTGTTTCCTGCTGCTTTCCTACACCCCAGATTAGCCAGGTACAATTACAACTGTGATTTTAGTTTACTGTTGCATGGCACGTTTGAAAGAAGACGCAGTACCTTGAGGAGGTAAGTGTTTTCTGATAGCCCGCTGATCTCTACTTTGCTGCTCAGGCGTATGCCAGCTTTGGCTAAATTCTTTTCTTGAAGCCCATTCAACACCCAGCCTTCATAACCGTACAGGTAGCTCTTCCTACTACTGAATCCAGGGTCTGTGGGAAATAATAGCCATTTTCACAATACTTGCAAGCATGTTCTAATAAATAGAAATAACAACAAAGTCATGGAGAAAAGGTTATAGAAGGAAATTTACTTACCAAAGTCAAACTTCTGGCTACCTGTAAAAAGGGAAAAGCAGATAAGTAATGTTCAATCTAGATCCAATCACTGCCACAGAACTGAAGGAAATTTTGGGAAAGAAAGGTGAAGAAGAGATATGTAGCCTTACCTACAAGGGTGAGCGCTAGTAAAAATACGATTCCCCTCATAGTGAAGGCGAATGAGGCTCTGCCAGACATGGTGAGACTTTTATGGAAGAAAGCTCGGGAACACGTGGCTGCGTTCTGCTGAATTCTCAAGTTTTTTATCAGTTTATGTAAACACTTTCATTTTGCAATCATACTTTCTCTTCAGATGGAATAATGGAAGTCAAGTCATACCTTGGCATCTCACTGATTATCTCATAAGCCCTTTGCAGAACTGTTTAAAAGCTTCTACTTATCCTAATAAGTTTTACTAGGTCATTTACAATGAATTTACAATAAACACATTACTTAATTCCTAGGTTGAGTCACAGCTGTGTGCTTGCACTTGGTCTGCCACAGATTAGCTTGATTTTGCCCAGGTTATGCTGACCTGGCATGTGACCCAAACTGATATCTAGATGATAGCAGCCCAATTAACAGAGTCAGTATCACAGAACACGTTAACAATGTTCTTCCTCTTCCCTCAGCATTGATTTACAGACACCCCCCTGGACAGGAGACGAGGACAGATAGTCCCTTGCTATTGTATTCCTCTGTGCACCAAAGCACATTTAACATTCTACTGAAAACCCCAACATATGGAATGCATATATTCATTTAAATAAATGAGAGGACCAGTATGTCCTTTCAGCTCTGGTCACACTGACCAGGAATATTTTTTAAATGAACAAAGATTTCATAAGCCATCAGTAAATATTTTATCTTCCAAGGTAAATGACAGCCAAATCTGAACAGTTAAAAGCCACAGAGATTCTTCCCAGCAAAGCAGGGGGAGTAGGAGTGCAGGTCAGTTAGAACTTTGCATTTCCTAAGGAGTTAAACACAAAATGCAGCCGAAGTATCTGAATTGATGTAGGCTGGCAGCCAGCTTCATCATCAATTTACAGTGACAGCCCAGGAGCACATTCACAGAAGTGTTCAGTTCTAGAAATGTCAGGGCCACAGAGGCAAGCAGAGGTGCACAAAACACACTTGGCCTTTTTGAGTATGGTAATAGATTGATAATCACAGAAAGGGAAGAATGAATCTGGTCAATCCCCCAAATAAGTTACACGATCTCCCAAATTGAGCTGGGTGGCATCTGGATCAACAAAAAAGGCAAGAAAAACGCACAGACTTCTGAGTTGGAGGATGTTTCTGGGTGAATAAATTCAGGCAACACAATAAACTGTGGGCTTTAAGTCATACAAAACCCATGAATCCAATTCAAACTCAATATCTACGACATACTGGGTAATCAGACACTTTATTTCTACTCCCACTTTACCTGTGGTTTTAAGGTTAACCACAGGAGCAAGCTTTGTAGCAAACATCACTTAAACAACCAGAAATGAATGCTTATTTTCAATTGTAGCAGTTTCTACAGTCTGCCATTAGCAACTGCTGTTCCCAGGTTGTCAGTTCCACAAGTCTTGACTTTTTCAAACAGATTCCACGTGGGATGTAAATCCACCTTGGGTTGTGCGACCTCTATTTCAGGAACTGCCACCCAGCTCCCTGCAGAAGCCTACATTTGAGGGGTGAAGGGTAGACACTAGCAAGAAATGTCTCCTTTTTCACAACTATCAATCCATAATGTTCAAGGGAACAAGCATGTTTTATGCTGCAGGTGACAAGCTTTTCATTACAAAAGGGGCAAGTGCATTCATACAGTGGTAATTAATTTTTTATTGTTAAACATTTCTTTAAAACAAAGTTACCTGTTATGCATTCCACTTGACTCCAGACTTGAATAAGGGAACATGAACATTGTGTCAGTATGAAAAATACAACAAAATATATACTGTGGAATTTTATTTTTTTATTACAGTGTAACTTTGCAGGGCATAGTGAACATTAGAGATTTAGAGATCACATGTATTGTCTGAAAGCAATAAATAAATCATCTGTTTGCATTGACATTACCTAAATACATCAGTTACCTTGACCTGGTTGAAGTGTACACAGAATGAGCCCTGAAAAAAAAGCTAGGATACGATTTTTTTTGATACACATAGAAATATTTTTATCCTGCTACAAGTCTGCAGAATCTGGTGGAAGAAGTTCTCCAAATTAGGAAGAAGGCTGTTTTGTAGGGAGAAAAAGTTTTCTTAAGAAAAATTTTCATTTATTAGTTTCTTTGCTGTACAGCCTATATTGCAAAAGCTATGTTGTATTATCCTCAACCATTGGGGAGGAGAGGTAAAAAAAATTATCATTTCTAATATAATCCTGGAAAGTAAGTTTTCATACCTAATCAGACTAATACTTATGGTAAAAGCAGTCCCATCACACACCGAAAAAGCAGCAATGTTATATTTAAAGATTTTTGTGAAATGAAACACCACAGTTTAAGGTAACAACTCATCTTTTCTATATCATGCATAGGTAGCTAACAATAGCTGTATGGTAATCAGTCACTGGTAGTCTGTATTTCCTGTTCCTTAGGTAGGGCATTTGTTCTATTACCTCAAATATACAAGTATGTGAAGTGACACACCTGTACTACATTCCTGCAAGAAGCCTCCCTTTCTGTTCTTCAACAGTCTGAGTAAGATCCTGCAGTTGTTTCCAACACCATGAAGTACTACACTGTCACCATCTGTGGCAGTCATACCACTATTAGCAGCAGCTTCAGATTTAAAAGCTTCCCAATCACTGTATATAGAGCGATCCAAAAACTGTTTTACTTCTTTACAGAGACAGGACTGAATCTACATCCCTGACTTCCAGGCCTGAGGCCAGCTCAGGACTCAACTGCATACACCCTTCTAGCACAGTTGCTTTTCCCATGGAAGCATTTAAATACATTTCCATAAGATGGGTTACAAAATGCTAAAGCAAAGAATTACTACAAAATGTTTATTATTTGCTAATCACTTTATAGACACAAACAAAAGATTTTGCTCTTCAAGGCATTATTATCCTAAAAGTTACTTCTATGAAGAAAATTAGGTCGAAGAAAGGAAGGCCCAAGTAAAGCAAATGCATGTAAGTGTCCCAGTAAGGCACCCCCAAGCTCACCTTAAAGCACCAGCAGCCCCTAGTGGCATCTGGATCCTGCCTCAGCCATGGACTTCCGGGCCTGCAGTCACCTCCTGCCTTGAAAATAACTCTATGTGCATAGTACTGTTCTCCCACTTAGTATATTACATTTTTCACTTTGCTTATTTAAATATATTTTTCAATATGTTTTTATTCTTCCATAACTAAAATTCAGGCAAGAACTGCCCAACATGTTATGGGAAACCCAACAGTAACTATACCCTGCTAAACACCTGCAGCAAATGGCATGACTGAGATCACCCATTTACTGGGGAAGAACTGAAGAAACAGAGAAATATGATGTTTTGCCCTTCTAACCCCACTACCCATGCAGCAGAATGCCAACCAAGAATATCATTACATCTACTTCTGCTTCCTGAAGGGTGCCATGTGAAAACCACACAAGTATCCTCTGTAGTTTACATTGGCTACTACTTCATCTCAAGCAGTAACTCAATGTACTGAACTAAGCAGGAGACACTGCTGCTTTCTGCCTTAGTTTCTTGAAGAACTCCAGTTTCTTCTCTTCTGTTATTCCACTGCTATTTTTCTATGTAGTCCAATCACTACATTACACCCAATTCTGAAGAAAATGGGCAGAGCAGCTATGTATTTTCAGTGAAGAAATCTAAGCTTGAGCTAATTGCCTACCTATGACCCTGAGAAAGGCAGAATTTTCTTAGACATCTTCCAAAAGGCCAATTACACCAGGATTAGATCTATACGCATGATCACAGACGCACAAAAACTCAACAAAAGGCAAGATGGATTTGTACTGGGCAAGGAAAATTACAGGCATTTAGTCAAGTGAAGGAGACTCAAACATCTTACCTCTACTAGGATATTTTTATTACATTATAAACAAGAGACTTCCCAAAGGCTACACCAAAAAAAAAATATTCCGGAGTCAATTAAAAGGAAAAATTAACAATACAAAACCAGCACCAGATCGGTAGATGTTGTATACAACCCTACAACCATGACAGCTTATAGCTTTAGTGCACACGAAACATAGAACCAGGGCTTTTTAGAATAGAATTACACATTTATTGTTCACATTCAAAAGACTTTGGTTCTTGACTGAACCATTGAAAGTCCTAATGCATCTGTAAACTGAGTATCACTATAAAACAATTCAAAATGCAATGTAAAATAATATTTATGTATGCACATGTTTAATTTCATGGTTTCTCAGCATAACCACTTAGTCTATTTACAAATATATAAAGATTTTGCGCTTTACGTCATTGAAATATCAAAGAGGTATTTTCAAATCACACAATAAATATAGAACCTGTTTTGTTAAAAATCTACAGTATACTGTACATTCAAGTCGAGGCAAAAGAGGATCTAGTGCCAGTTACACTTAAAACATAAATGAATGCTTCCAGTAATTAAACAATTTCTAAAAGTACTATCTCTGCCTGTGATGAAAGGTAACATTAGGATTCAGTATTTCACTACAGTCAAAGTTTCAGACCATTGCTTCATTCATAGAATCAGAGTTTCTGTTACTAGAAAAATATCAACACTTTTATATATTTTTAAATTGTCTTCTTTCAAGAGTTGCAAGAAAAAGAGGCAAAAAATGGTCTAAAAAATAAAAGCCAGGTGCACGCACATACACACACACACACCACAATTCAGATCACCACATAATCCTCTAGAAGAATGATCAAACTACAGCATTCTGTTTCATTTAGAATGATAAGTTTATGAACAAATGTCTAACAAAAAACCCAGCAGGCAACTCTCGGAAGTCTAAGGCAGTTGTTCCATGTGCAAGTTTCTACAGAGCAGAGTGCCAACTCCAGAGTCTTCCCAGGACTTGGTGCATTCTCCAGTTTCTTCTTTGTCATCACTTTCTACCCACAGATTTGGCATGCTATCTCCAGCAATTTTTTTTGATTCAACACTGGAAGTGGAAAATAGAAAAATGTTACAATGCAAATAAATTATGCTTTGAATAGAAACAGAGTACTGTTTTTTTGTTTAATATCCTTTATTATATACCAGCTGTAAGGCTTAGATTATGCTTTTAGTCTGTGCTCTACATAGAGTTCATCACTATAAAACCATCTACACCATCATTTCACAAACCTGTTATGCGTAATATACTGAGATGTCTGGCAAGGTTCTGCTGAAACAGGACCATTCAACACAGAGGGATGTTTCCTTTGCTGAGATGTAGATTTCACTAACCAATTGTCTTGGTCAGAACCTGGGAGATAAAAATACCATCAGTTAAACTACAGTCCAACTGGAAAACAGAAAGTACTTCAAATTTTCATGGTCTTCTGCTTTAAAAAAAAAAAAAAGACACAGTAAACATCTTAAGGCATGTTTGTAATAATAAAACTTATTGCTACACATCTGTGCTAAAATTTTGTAACTAATGCTATTGAATCAAGTTATGTTAAAATTAGGATTCTAAATTTGAAAACACAGCATTTGCATATACGGCCACCACTGCAAGTAGCCATATGAAGTTACTCAAATATAGTTTCTCACTTTACAATTGATAAAGTTTTTTTACTCCTTAAGTAAAGACTTCTCCAGCATGCACAGATAGTAATTAACACCAACATGAAAAGCAGTAAACTTGCCAGAGTATAGAAAACAAAATTAAAAAGCATTAAGTTATATGCCTTAGCATTTATATGAACTGAACTATCACTCAAGTCAATGGAAAGTCCTGGCAAACCTGGCAGATCAATCCCTGCTAACTTCTCTCACATTTAGATTTCAAAGCTTTCATATCAAGTGGAAAAACCAGAATGATTCCATATTTTACAGTATTTATTACAGCACTACAGAAGCAAAAGCTTTTGGACAAGTGTTGTCAAAAAGAAAAATTGAACATTAAAAGAACTCTAATGATAAGCTGTGGAGTAACATCCATATAGAGTATGATTCCCTGTATGGCAGATGTATTATTTTCATTACTATTACCCAGTAGCTTAGGATTAGGATATACAACATGGAAGAATGCCATTTAGAAGAGAAAATATGACATTAAATACATCCTGAAACACTAGAATTCAGAAAACGGCAATTACAAATCAAAAGCTTTAGTGTACAACGACTGTTAAACAGATCTCAAGTTGCTCTCAGATCACTAAATCAAGTCATTCTCCATGAGCAACAGCCAAACAATCTCAACTTTGTTCCTCCTGCGGAAGATAATTTCATTTCACACTTAGAGAAGCACTACAGGAATTGCACAGAGGAGAAACAGAGAGAAGCCAGAACATATGAGGTAGGCTACTTTATCCAACAGGAATACAAATTCAAGCTATATTTACTTCACAGGTGGTCCACACATTTATCTTTACATTTTGGCTGCCACAACAAGAATCTATTGAAGAGAGATTGTTATTTTCCCTTCCCTGGCCATTTAGTGTTTGTCTCACGCTCCCCCATCCCTTAGAAAGAAGGTAAGTAACGAATAAATTCTCAGTGGTGAAGACCAAACACTGCACATGCATGAGGGAATGGGAAATAAATTTACTAACTTGAAAAAAAATCCAGTTGTAGAAGAAAGGAAGCAAATATTTCCATTAAAAACAATATTCAAAACTATGCGTCACATAGCCATATTTTCAAAAGAAATTTATGAAATTTGTATCTAAAACCTCAATTATTTATTGCTCAAACTTATTTTCGTTATCACTATGCTCTTTTCATAGCTTCTTTTTTGTCAAAGGATTCTTTTTTACTGAATATATATGTGTACACATTTAATATCACCTCATCTCAAATAATTAATGCTGCCATTTCCACATAACGTTCTTGTTTCCGAAACTTGCTTGTTTCTAATCTCTACAGGTCATGATTTCTTCAACTGCCCTGGCAAATAACGTGCTCACATTTAACTTAATTTAGTAATTCTCAAAGTTCCTGTTCCTGACAGCTCTGCTGTCACGTATTTGACATTCATCAGATTGTTTCACAAATATAAATTCATCACGTAAGTAATTACCAGGGAGTTATGATTTCCTTTTTAAAATGAAATTTTGAACCATTGGTTATCCAACATGTAGAGGCACACAGATACATGGTAAAATTTGTCTTGAGACATTTTAGTTTTTTTAATGGTTTTGCCCATATTTGTGTCTTCTATTTGAAAGGAAGAAAAAGAAACATTGTACAAGAATATAATTTGAACCAAATACTTGCTTCTTAAGAAGGCACTTGGAGTTGTCACATTTTCAGAGTGCTTGCAATCAGCAGTCATACTTAAGAACTGTTGCTTCAGCCACGTTCCTCTATCTTCTTCAAATGCCTTTCTCTAGGAAAAGAAACAACAGTTTAAGACCACAGGAATAAGCTTAGTCCGCATTAAACTGATGCTATTCTATTTAAAATCACAAGTTGTAACATGTTCACATAATTAAGGAGAGCCTACAGTTTAGCACGGAGTTATTGTCATGTGAGCAAGCTTTGGAGTCCAACAAGGATTAATTGTGGAGGCACTTATTTACAAGCCAAGCCCTGTGGTTTGTTTCACAGGGATCTAACTAATCCTTTCACTTTACTGCTCTCCACTCCAGTGATACCCTCTCCTATCTCTGCCTCCTATGCTCCTCTTCCCCCTCAGTGTAGCACTATCTTTTGGAGGTAGCCCTCATCCAGGGCAGCTGCCAGAACGTATTACTACTTGAACCTTCTAAACAGAAAAATTACATTGAAAAGAGCACCGATTACTTCTGTTCAAAACTGGGGCAAAAAGAAAGAGGTTGTTCAATTTTCCAATCCCTCTGAGCACAGAAAAGGAAAATAATGCCTAAATGACATCCTCCAAAAGATCCAATGGTTTTGGAATCAAGCAACAAGCTATTTCATCTCCAAAAACCATTAGTGAAACAGGATGCACCTATGTCAGTAAAAAAAAACAGAGGAAGCTGAACTCCACTGCAAACTTTCACAAACACCTTCAAAGATTACAGCATTGTTTCTCTTGTTACTTCAGCATATTAATAAGCTGAAGCATTGGTAGTTACACTTATGCTGCAATGTAGTCCTAAACATTTCTGGACAAATATTTCTGATTTATTATCACTCACAACTTTTAAAGCTGAATTCAAGGTGCAACACAAAATTCACAAACTCATTAAAATGCAAATGAATATAAATTAGCCAGAGTCAGGATTTGTCATCATGTGAACTACTGCTGTCTCAGTATCTTAAGTAAAATCTGAAGTATTTTGTATTGTGAGCCAGACAGGTTGTCCATCTAGCTCAGTGTTCTGCCTCCAACAGTGACCACAAGAGATGCTATTTATGAGCATGGCCATGTTCTGCAGCACACTATTTGACAGAAATTTGCATAGGCCTTACTTTTGTAGGAAGCCAAATTTAAGCAGTATCTAAATGATTTAGTTAATAAACTACCAATTTTGGAATACTTAGATATTTCAAAAGCTGAAAGAAAATGGTTCTGTTCCAGTTGCAGCAACTGTATTTTCCAATACACACAAAAGCCTTGCTTTTTGAATTGCCAACAGAATGATCTCCTAGAATGACCAAAGATATGTTTCATACAGTACGGAAATGTCTTTTTCTATAGATGCCAGCAAACAGATATGGTTGGATGGCTGCCCGTTAGCATGTATAAGACCACTTATTTATAATTCATCTTCCATTGGAGCTCCCTTTTCTAATACCTCAAGTCCTAATCTAATAGCAGCTTCTGTAAAACTTCTTCGTTCCTTCTCAAAATTCTTTTTTTGTTCTTGAAATAGTCTCCATTCTTCCTGAAGACGTTCTCTTTCTTCCAACAAGTAGCAGTCTTGTAGTAACAGAGTGGTCTCATCATCACATGTAAGCTGTTGCTGCAGATTTAAAGCAACAAAAGACAGACATTAATTTGGGAGTGACTTAAGAGACGCAGTATTTCCACAGATTCAGTTTTATCAGAAAAATGGTTGAAGTTCAATATGGAAACAATGCAGATATCAAGTTGGTGGATGACGGAGGCAAATTTCAGATAGCAAGCAAAATGCCCCTTTTTCAGGCAGCTGACCTCATCAACCTTCCTGCCCTTTGGTTAGCTTCTGAAATTATTCCTATCAGGATTAAAACCTCATTAAATTATTAACCAACCCAATAGCACATCTATACTTGGACCAACAATTAAGACATTTTATTTCAAAAGCATTATCAAAGAAGGGAGAAAGGCCCAGAGGTAAGAAAAGTGGCATGTTAAATAAAAAAAACCTCAAATCCAACTGAGAAAAATAAGAAAAAATAAAGCCTACTACCTGCAAGAGCTGTTGCTGAGTTTTGATCATTTCTTTACATTGCTGAATCTCTAACTCTAGCTTTTCAGTTTCCAGCTCATGGTCTTCTCTTGAAATGACA
Source organism: Corapipo altera (assembly GCF_003945725.1). NCBI lineage: Eukaryota > Metazoa > Chordata > Aves > Passeriformes > Pipridae > Corapipo > Corapipo altera. The sequence goes on along the minus strand of NW_020884899.1, from coordinate 26,367 downwards.
TCTTTTTCATTCCAGGCTCCTGAATGTCCACGTGACACTAAGGGGGAAGAAAAGCTTCTTAAAAACAAATTAAAACATCTCCCATGTTAGAGATTCCTAGCAAGAGCAAAAGGTTTTAGACTACTTGTTTCATCCTGAAAGACAGACACGAAGTGTATTCAAAAGCATTTGCATCGGAGACATGAGATCCCAAACTGGTGCTATACATGTAATCATCCACCAAATCCATTTCAGAAAAAAACAGCAATGAAAACATAGCTGGCACACATTCCTCAAGGTACACCATGCATCTGTATTGCAATGAGTGTTACACAAAATCCTCACTTGTTTCAGTAGTCATATAGAAAAAAAAAAGAGAACTGAAGACTTTTTTCCACTGACATGCTGTTAGCCTGTTCTTCTGAGCTTGTTTTTGAAGGGCCTGTGTGTTCATAAAAATATGACAGTAACTATATTTATCACAGATATAAAAAGAAAGCATTTTCCTTCAAGTCCTGGGAAGGAGAAATGGAGCTAACAAACTGGGATGAATTTTTTCATTTCAGTAAGGGAATGAATTACAGGAATGAATTGTATTTTGTATAATTACATTCTGTTTTGTTTTATTTTATTTAATGCATAGCTAAATCACAATGACTGTAATGAGCCAAGTTTTGATCCCCTGATGCCAGTATTTGAACATTAATTGAATTGTAGAGGACTAGACTATGGTCATCCCTATAAACCAAAAATCCTAAAAGAGGACTTTAAGAAAAGAGCAAATAATTGAAGCATTTTTCCTGACGCTTATTTTTCAGTTCGTTACACCAAATAAAGTATTGCAAGTATTCTTAAAATCCTTTCCAGGGTATAAACATATTCTCAAAGACCATCTGCTCTTTTATTTCCAATTGCATGCATGACCTTCGCAGTCTTACTCCTGACTGCAAACATCCCTATGGTAGTGGCTGCATTTGCTTGCATGGGAAAATAATACTAGGAAAGAATTTTATATATTTTTAGCTGTCTTAATGCTGTTTGACAGCTGGAAATGAGGAGAGTCCAGCACCATACCATCAGTCAGTTTGTTTTACAATGCCACAAGAGGTCTCAGAGATATGGATGTGGCAAGACAAGACTCTTGAGAGGGAATTACATATTTTGCATCCAATTACTTCAAACTGCCATATCTGCATTACTTATTTTTAATGTATTTTGTATATACATGTAATACAGCTAAACATCACCTTGGTTATCCAGCTTTTCAACGTGATTTTTCAACATTCTCCATTGTTTTCTAATGCTGTTGGTGAGCTGCTCTCGCACAGTTTCACAAGATAATTCCCACATATTCTCTTTATTTAACTCTCCAATATCTTCCTCCAGGTCTGACAGCACCTGTAGAAGCAGCAATAAAAAGCTGCAAACCACTTCGCCACTCCAAATATGTGTGTTTATTTAAATATGTGCACAGATTTAGTTTATTGAAGAGAAGGAAAACCCTTATATACAGGAAAGAATTTTCCATCCAGGGAAATTTGACTCTCAAGGAGTTCGGTTCCCTGACAGCATAATGCTGAAGAGACAGAAGTGACCCACTTCACTCTGACATCAAAACAGAACTGTGACTTCTAGCAGAGAATCAAAAAATTAATAAAAAACCTCTGATAAATAATGAATGGGCAGTACACCATTCCATAAAAATATCCTGCGTAAAGAAATACTTAAAATCTGGAAACAAACAAACAAAAAAAAACCCCATGCAGGAAATATCAAATATGCATTGCTACACAGAATTACATACTTGTAGTTACTGCATTTAAAATTAATTCAATTAACATCTTAAGCTTTTCATTGACTGACTGGCAAGAATACACTGCGTACTGTTCACAGACGGCAGAACACAAACATGGATGGATTTCAAACAAAGTACATGATGTGCAATTTACTGCAAGTCTCATAAGAAGTTTACTTTTTTTTTAAATAAGTGTCACATTACTTCAGCACTATACCAAACCACCACGGAGATTCAATTTTAACCGAACAATACTTACCAGTCCATCTTCAGACCTTTCCTTAGGTTTCTGTTTCTGTGGTGGGAGAAGTGAAATAATCTCTTTCTTCATTTGCTGAAGAACTTTCTTCAGCTCAGCATTTTCCACTAAAAGCTGTTTTTGGCGTTGTTCATAGTCACTTAACAGAACTTTGTACATTTCTTCTTCATTTCTACAAGAAATAATCTTACAGTAACAACATAACTGCCATAATATATGCCTCAATTAATGTTCCAAGACAACTACCTGGCTTCTGTCTTATCAGTCCTCCATGCACCTCTCTTCCCATCAGCTCTACCAACATAATTTAGAACTTCCATAGCTACAAATGAAAAGGATATTTCAAAATGTGAAACAACATGCAAATATATAAATATTCAGATGACATTGCATTTACATGTAGTTATTGCAAAGAGACCACATTACCCAAATATCCCCCTCAATATTCAGACCCATACGAAACCACATTGCCCTGCTTAAAGCAAAAATAAGATAGTCAAAGAAAGAAAACAGGGTTTGTGTCTGGAAGCTCAGAGGGATGTATTCTCATCCTGTCTCATCTTTTTTATGCATTTCTTAATGACACCTTCATCTCTATTTCAACCTTCATATCAATATATAAACTCTACCATCTCTTCTGGCAATAACACGTTTTATCTCCTCTTTAGGGAAAGCAACTTCCCAGTGTTTCACAAGGTGTTCCTCAAAACAAAGAAACTTCTGCCTACATTGAATAAACTAAAAAAACCTGCACAGCAACAACAAAAACACAAATCCAACATATGACTACAGATTAGAGCTCCAAGCTTAATTCTAGTTAGCTATCAAGCAAACAGTAACTAGTTTTCAAACCCTGTTATTTGAGCTCACTGACACTTGAACTAGGACCAGCCAACTGGAATCAAGAACATGTAAGTTTTGCTGACCTCAGGGTGAGGCTTCTAGAGCTTATTGAACAGATACCTAAAGACTTTCTGCAGCCAAAATAGGTGTTCCTGCTACTATGTCTTAACTTGTTTTGCCTTATTCACAAGCACTTTCAGAAAACTAAACAAGCAGAAAATCATCTTGGCAATAACATGAATAGTTTTCTTCTTGGTTTAGTGAACTAAATCAGCTTACTAAAATATAACATGCACTACTGCTGGCAAATAGCTGAGCGTTGTGGAGGTGACGGGTGGAGAAGAGCAGGACTTCCTTTTCATTGGAGATAAATTATATTAATACTCTAAGGCAGATATACAAAGCAAAAGGTACAGGTCTTTTTAAATACATAACAGTAACACCCATTCATGGTAAACAGCACTGATGAATGTCTTGAACACAATTTTTGGGCAATACAACATACGAGAGCTGATTTGTCCTCATTTCACATAGCACTAGATGGTGCATCTGTCTTGTGTTACTTTTCTATAATTTCTCATTGCTTGTGTTAACCACAAGCAGAGTGGAGGAAAAGCTCATGTAGTGTGCCTTCCTGATGGCAACTGCTGGGCGTAATACAGCATTTATGACACTATCCAAATCTTGTGATGGTAGCAGCAGCAAGAAAGTAGAGGAGAGATGGCTCTAGCTTAGGAATTGACTGCAAATAAAAATTTTCCTTAGTAAGAAAATCTCATTTTGTAAAGATCAGCATTTATTTTGTGCTTGGTAAATAATCTTATGGAACACAATATAGAATAGTCTTACACAGTTAGTTAACATGAAATATTGCATGGGTTTTTTAGTATTCTAACATCTAAAAAATCTACGAGAGGAGGGCCACATTGTCTTTAAAGATAAAAATGCTTAAATTTGCTTCTGGTTAAGATAAAGAATATGCTATGTTGCTGCAGTAAAATTCAAAGAGCTACTTACCTATCTTTTTGTCCTTTTTGTTCATGACTAATTGACGTAAGCGGTCCTTTAACTTGTTATATTCTCTCTCTTTCCTCTTCATATCATGATTGTACTGTGTAGCTCTACTTGAAATTATGTTCTGTAACTTCTGAACCTAAAGGCATTCCCACAAAAAAAGCGTGTTTCTTCAACTATATACTACAAACACAAATTTCTTGCATGCAAAACATATGCAAAACAATGCTTCTATTAAACTGTATTTCAGGTAAAAGTGACAAAAGGAATCAGAAGAACTCTCCCAACCCATGAATTCTGACCTCAGGAGAGGTACTCTCTTTTCAGCAGAAACGTACATCATAAGCAACAGTTTTTAAAACTATAGTTCCTCTGAAGCACAGCTGAATGCACGTTCCAACAACTCGCATAACCTTCTTTAACACCTTTATTTAACAGAGCAGAGAAAGACATATCTTTGCTTTCAGTAATTCATGATCAGGATCTAGGTTTACTCTAATTCTAAAGCAGGTTTGTTAGGTTTACACTAAAAAAAATAAACTCCTCTTCCTGATACAGGAAGGTGCTGGAAATCACTCTATTCCATTTGGTCTAAAAGAATGTTAAAAAATCATAAAGAACATTTCTGACATGTACTATCAATACGTGTGTTGGTTTGGTTCTCTTCTAATTTTCAGATTTAACCTTAAAATATTGAATGTGCTGCATGTTTGTAAGTTGTAACTGTAGGATGTTTACTATATACATATAGTGCTGTGATTCCCAATTGTATGAATATGTTTATGGACACAAAGAACATTCACAGAAACTTAGGAGCCATGTGAAGTACAGTATTAGGGAAGGAGCACACTGGAAACAAATCCCAAACTAAGCAGTGCCATGGTTGTTCAAGTGTTTTCTGATCTTGATTCTTTCAAGACATTTAAGTTTAACGAGACTGTGCCCTTGAGCTGGATTTCCCCCCCACCTCCCTTCTTTATGGTCTTTTGCTCTCCTCTAACTAAAAAAAGAAAAGCCTCTATACACAAATGTTTGAATAAGTGACTGAATCCTGTTGCACCTCCTCCTTTTTGATATTTCCAAACATTCTAAGAAAGCTGTACTTAAAAGTACAGAAAGTCTCAGAAAACTGCACATCTGCATTTCTGCAGTACTCTCTATTATTCTTGTAACTTGGATGTACCCCTTATAGAACCTATTTATCCATATGCAATATGCCAGTTGTCTTGAAAGACAACACTTACCAACAAAAAAAAAATTAAAAATCAGCAATTACAAGACTCCATGCAAAAAACCATTCTTCAATATCTACATAATAACTTGTGTTAATGTACAAAATCACTCACTTCGTCCTTTTCATTTTTAAGTAACTGGTGCAAATTTCTGTTCTTGCTTTGCAGTTGTCTGTCTCTTTCCTGAAGCCCAACTATTTCCCTTTTAGATAATTCCAACTGTTCCTAGAAAAAGTGTTGATAGTTCAGTATCAATAAGAATTAACAGTAAGAGTTAAAAACCCTAACCAACCAAACCAATCAAACCATGCAAACCAAGTTGCCAAAACACCTCATTTAAGATATGGTTTAGTATCTAACAGATATTATCTTACATAGTTTTGACTTTTTCATTAAGTCAGGATTCTGAAAGCATGTCCACACTGTGAAAGTGAGGTGGATACTAAGCAACCTGTATGAATTTAGGACTACAATTTTACTGGAACATTTCTGTTAAATAATCAAGGGTACGAGAGTACAATTGACAGAGATATGCAGACTGTGACCATAACAAAGCATATGGGACATTTCACATATATAGAGAAGGCTAGACAGATGATCTCATAACAGATGATGCAAAACTAGCATTTTAGAACATTTTGTCCACAAATATGAGACTCAGACCTGAAATTGGCAGCTTAAATGACATCTAAACACTACACACAAGCTCTTTTCCTTCATCTGTTTAGTGAGGGACAAATGTGTAGATATATTTAAGCAACAAGAACTTCTAAGCAAACCAGAATTAGATACAGGTAACACAATAGTGCAAGTCAAGAGGATTGCTGTATGGTACTTGAAAGAATTTACGTGAGAAACCTTACAAGTTGACAGTCAAATTAAATGTCCTGGGATTGATGCAGTCCTGATAAGTTTGCCCCTTTCACGTTAAAGCTATCCATGTAGGGAAAGGAACTGGAGTGTTCTGGAAATTAACATGATATAGCGTTTGTATAAAAATGAGTGCAGTTACACATGACTTTTAGTGTCAAATCAAAATGCAGGACTGCTATGATTTTGAGAATCTACAGTAGTATTTCTCAAGGAGATAGTGCTGGCCAGCCCAAGTGAAAAGCAAGCCTAAAAAGCACTGAATCCTGCACTGAAATAATTTTAGGCTTTTTATATTTTATTTTCTTGGCAGAATTAAGAGAAAGACAAGTCTCTTCTAGTATAACTGCACATACAAGTACCCGTGAAGTAGCACAGTCTGTGAACTTCCAATATATCAGCTACGCCACAGTGACTGGCCTTGTGCATGTGTTTATCCTGTGATAAAAGGAAGCTTAGTAACTTCTACTTTGACAACAGCTTCTGAGCAATTCTTATAAAGAGATTTTGTAGTTGGATATCCAAGGAATCCAAAACAAAAACACATGGAAAAAAATGATATAGAAAAACTGATAAAAACTGTAATACCCTAGATGTGTTCCCTTATGCTTTTACTTGTTACAGTTATATTGGGAATTTATCTTTTAGAGTTGGGCATACCCTTTTAAACAGTACTAAATCACATGAACTGAAGTGTTTAACATTTCCACCCACAGCATGCATTAACACTTCCAATCTGAACAGTCTTCCCACTTCCTTGATTAAAGAGGCCATAATTCTAAATAAGCTTTCAGTTCTCTCATTGACTTTAAGGCATTTTCAACTGGAAAAATGACTTCAAAAAACCCCCAAATGCACGTGAAAATACAACCACAGATTAGTACCTGGGAGGAAAAAAAAAACCAAAAAAGCACTTGCTGTTAAGAATACACAGAACTGCACAATATTGGTTGAATTATCTTGCTTTCTACCTTTAATTTAGCATAGCAGTTCTGTAAGTGATCCATATCACTTCCCAGTTTCAGATGCTGCATTTCTACTTCTTCCTGAGCTCGAAGGTTCTTGTGCTGGAGTGCAAGCAATTCATTTATACAATTTATGACAGATATTAAATTCAACTCTTTTCCTTTGGACTCCGCATAAATAGAAGGAAAGCCCAATGTTGTCAATTCCTGGCAAAAGACAAGGGGGAGGGGGAGAAGAGATCAATAATTGGATCAAAGTCCCACAATTCTCCAAAAGACAGAAACAGTATCAGGTGAAATCCTGAATTAAGGGGAAAAGCCCAAATCCTACTCCCCACCAACTTACCAACTTCAGCTTCTGAGAACTGAGGAAGAAGCCTTCTTAATCCAGCCAATCTTTTTCACTGCAATTGATTTAATGTCACCTGCACACAACCTCCCATAAACAAAAAGATCTGGCTTACCCTATCAATATAGGATATACTCTGTTCAATATTCTCTTCTGTGCAGAAGGCACTGAAAAAGCTGTGCATGTTTTTGGATGAAGGCAGTGGCAAGCGTAGCACTTGTGAGTTCATGCCTGTAGGAGATCTCTTTCTTTCTGAGGTATATTGAAATATATTTTTGCTATCTAAAAGTTGAACATTAAGAAACAAATCAGGGCTAATAGTTTAAGATACATCACATGAAAAAAAAATTCAAATTCCTATGTACTCAAGTTATTATTTACAGAAATTTACAATTCTAGAGCTCAGAATTTCATCTAGAATGGCATATATTAAACAACTCACAAAAAATAAAGGATAAGCTTCCACTGAAGATTTAAAGACTCAATAACATTAAGGTATTGTATCATTCAAGTTTTACTTATCCCCCAAGAAAAAGTTGACCAAACTTACTTCCTTATTGACTTGCTACAACACAATTTTTAAAATTACTTTTTCCTACACACGTTAAAAAACTTGTAAGCAATTTATGAGGCAAAAGAATACGGAACAAGAAAAGAAACCTCTACAAACATGAGATATGCTGGTAGGTGTCAAAAAAAATAAAATATGACTAAAACATTTTAAAACCTTTCCATACATATGAAAGGACAGCATTTTACAGTACCATTTCTGTAAGGACTCAATCCAAGCCAGAGCACTGTTTGTACTACATATTATTTAACTTTCTGTTTATATAGTCAAGTATGCCATGCACAAAACTCCAATCTCTTTCTCTTTAGCAGCTATAACATCGCAGGTAAAATTAGCAAATCCACTAAATTCAAAATATTACCTGATGACAGCACTGGCACAGTAATAGTCTTCCAATCTCCCATAGCAACAAAAGACAGGCAGGGTACCTGAGCAACTGGTTCAGTGGTGAAGTATTTTGTACAATTGCTGGCAACGTGTGTTACGTAGGCATCTCCTAAAATAGCAGGAGCATTTTAGATTAAGAAAAGCAGCTAATACAGCTAGAAGATTAAAGCAGGCACAGAAGAGTGACTGTTGAACTTGAACCGTGTAAAATTTTTCTACATCTTTACACAGCATTTGGAACTCAGTAAACACAGCAAATATTACACTGTAAAAATGATGCATCTATCAATATTTAGCCTCAAACTTAACTGTCTTGTAAACACATGAAAATAATTACTCACCCTATAGATAACTCAGTTGTTTCTGCTGATGTACATCAGAGAAAACACAGCAAGACAAATATTAAGTATTTTCCTGTCATATAACCAGGAAGCAATTTTATTAAAGTAAACTTATATGCAGTTTTAATATAAGTCTCTGTGGGATAAGTCTAAGTGAGATTATTACTTAGAGAAGTGTTATAAAGGTTCTAGAGAAGATATTTAGCAGAGGGTAAAGAAACTTCTCATAAATATTTAACCATTTAAATTAACTTTTAGTTATATTGCCTTTCCCTGGCAAGTTGCTTGCTTCTTTGCAGAAATTCCAAAATTGTTGAAGAAAACAAACAGGAGAAGCCTTACCCTGTTGGCACAGCCATTCAGTGCAGTAGTGTCCCTCCGGAAACCAAAGGAAAGCCACCCACTCGTAAGAAAGAACAAACTGATTGTCCCCTCACCCTACCTCCACCACACAGTAAGAAGACACATAATAGCATTAATTATCTCACTGCTGGAAACTTTAAATCCAGCTTGGATGCTTAAGATTTGGACAGCACAACCCATCAGCTGTTATGGAAACAAGGATACTTCAGGGAAACAAACTTTCCACCTAACAGGAAAGAAGACTCCTTTTTTAAATCAACACTTCAGAACAAAGTTTCAAGTCTTTTTTAGATGGACTGTGTACACTTGTAGAGCAAAGGGATGTTCTCCCCTAACCCCTCGCTAATGTTCCAGTTCTGTTACAGTCATGTAATAGAATGCTCAGCACTAAAAAAAGAAACAAAAACACCCCTAAAAAAAAGTATCCAGCTGGATGAGTACTTCTCCAGGTTCATAAATTTATGTGGGAAAAAGGCAAACAGCTATTCCTCACATGTGTTGCAATTCAGTAGTTCCTGAAAGCTTTCATATCTGAAAGTACACGAAGCAGCAAGAAAACACAGTCAATACAACAATCTAGTTGCTGTTCTTGTTTAGCAAATGTTTTTTTCTGCTTTCTCTCTGCCCATATAAATTTATGCATATTTTTCCATTTTTTTCCTCTGTAAAACAAAGATGTCCAGAAGTTAATAACTACGCTTTTAAAAATGGAATTGAAAGTATTAAGAGGACACACTTCTTACATGTTAGTTTCATTTCTGTTGTATCCATCAAATAAATGTGTGAACATAAGGGAAAAAGGCAGCAAATTAAGGTACAAGTATGTTCTCACTACTGACATCACAATCCTGCATTCTAATAAGATATTTCAAAAGGTTGTTAAGAACCTTAAGACACATAAATTTCAGTAAGGAGGTTGGAAAGTCCACAAAAATAGTACTCACATTTCTGATGCACCCATTATCAGATTTTATCACCTACGTTGCCTGAATATACGGTATTATCAACACACAGGTCTCCCTACACTGACAATACTATTCTGACACATCATCTATCCCCGCAAACAATGTTTGACCGGAAGCAGAAACAGGACTAGTCCAGGTGTGCAAACGCAATGATGCTCTAAATTTGAGCCCTGTGAGTCACATGCAGATTCATTCAGTGCAGATGCTTTAGCAAAACTACTCTCTAGTGAGATACTGTTAACAACACAGAAAATTAACACACAAACCCAAGCTCAGAGGGGTGTCTAGTGAAGGCAAAGCAAGACTACATAAGAAGTACAACAAAGTCCAGGTAATGAAACTATATTCTTCTCTCAACCTTGAAAGCTCTAGAGCCTTTTGCCTTGAGAAGACAACCTGCAGTCCACTCCGCACTGCTAATACATCAGACTAAAAGCCACCCTCAGTAGTTTCAAGATTTGAAAGGCACGAAACTCAAAAACTTCCCTCAACTGCTAGAACGCTACCCCACAGTATCTCGAATTATTACGTGTCATCAGACAAGTGCAGTAGCTTTAAAAAAGTAATCATTGTGAGGAGTGGTCAGCATTTTGTACTTGATTTATCTTTACATACTGTATTTCAAATTAAATTCAGATGTACAGAACAAGACAATGCTGTGTCAGCTGTAAAAGAGAATGCTACAAGCCTTTAGTTTCGTACTACCATCTCCTCAGCTCCACATGGCTTCTACTGCCAGTTCAACACCTCAGGAATGACCTCTAAAGCTCTCTAATGATTAATATCCATCAGATACATTTCCTTCCCAGTACAGGCATTTTCTCTGGAGCAAAATGTCACAATATAGCCTCACTGAAGTATGCAAGAGCTGAAGATGAGCATTCCTGATGAAGACAGAGTGAATGTGAAACTAATTTAGATACAGTGTATTCAGAAGGGGCCTTCTGTACACTACGATGGTCTTTTAATACACCAGGGAACATATTCATATAGAGGATGAAAATGGATAATTCTGGAGCAATATTTCATGTAATTATGGAAGAATTATAAAACAACACGTAATATTGAAAAGTACTTCAGGGACCTTCCTAGGCTATCCTAGCCAACAGAAAAGGCTTTAACCAAACAAAGTAGCAAAAGGTTTTTTGTCTGTTGTTGTTCCCCCCCTGCAATCCTGGTTAGAAAAAAAATGCAGTAGCAAGCAAAAATCTAATTTTGCTGTTTCCCAGTATCTCATACTAGTGTAAAAAATCCGACTGATTGCAAGTGGGAGAGAAAACCACTAAGCAGCTAAAACTGCTGTAACCACTTAATGATTTGCCTTCTGCGCCCACTGCCTGTACACAGGGATTTATTACAGTTACTTTCTTAGCAGGTTCGATGACTTGCCCATAAACTTGTAACAATCCAGTGCTTTCTAGATGTAATTTTGCCAACTGGCAGCATCACTTCCTCTTCCAAACTAGAAATTCCTGGAGAGGACAAGACATGGATGGACTGTACAAAAATGAGCCTCTGGAATCCAATTTCAAATGCATAAACATAACAGCAGAACCATCTCACCACAAAAAGAAATCTAAATATCAAAGAAAAAAGCCCCCAACACACACCCCACTAAAATCAGAGAGCTTGATTAATACCGAAGAAGCAGTAATCAAACCAAGGCACTCAAGCAATTTTTGGAACAAGTAAAGTACAAAAACCCCCAAAGAACTTAAAAAAAAAATAAAAAAAAATGCTGTCATGGTAATAACATACCAGAACTTTTTTGAAAGGCATCTGGGGAATTTTTGGACAAAAATCTACAGAAATATTTCCAGAAACTCCTAGATAACTCACTAATAAGTACATCTTTCTTTTCAAGAACAAGTTTAGAGTAAAGTTTAAAAATAGTACATATCACAAACCCAAAGAGCTGAAAGCAGCTCTTCTTAATTACTGTTTTGTGTTTTGGGGGACAAGGGAGGGACCGACAACAAACATGTCAAGATTCAAGACAGAAATCTCATTAAGTAAGCCTGAGTTCAGGCCATATCAAAACTTGAAAAATCACAAGCAGCAGCAAGAAATAGAATTATAAACTTAATACAGTGCAGAACACTTAACATTTCTAAATATCATCCTTAAACTTGAAAAGGAGCAGTCGTAACTGGGTCTGTAAAACTCATTCAGACAATCACCAGAGAATCGCTTGTCACAGAGCTGTACTGTGATCAGATTGCACCATCTGGTCATCTCTAACCTAGACAGGGTGTGATACAAGTTGGAAATGCAGTATCTGGTAACCCAGAAACTTTTACCCCCCAAAGGTAGAAAGGATATGGAAAGGAACCTCTAGAGAGGTGCAATGTCTTGGAAGAAAAGTTTGAAGTCAGCATCGACCAGAAATTGCCAAACATTCCTTCTCTGTATGTTTCAAACACTACTACAACTTGTGACGTGCATATGTTTCAACTTGCAAAATTGTGGGGGTGCATACTTAGCATTTCCTTAAAGGCCAATGTGACTTTTTTCCACTAAAATAATAAGCAAAAGGAGCTATGAAGCTGTTAAAAGTTTTTATATTTGTCTAGTAATCCGCAGATGTCACACAGATGGTTTTTATCTGGATAGGCACAAAGACACGAAAGTCTAGGTAAATTTAATGTACACTCCAGTCAAGACATTATAGGTTTACAAATATATCCCTGGTAACATAATGACATATACTTGTTTTAATTCATGTACTCGCCATGAAAGTCCCTGCATTTCCTCTCTTGAGTTTTGACATTCATTTTCTCTCTACAGAATTTTTAATAACAGTTTATAATTAGCACTAATATGTATATTTTATTCAGTGATATTTGTATAGTTAAAAAAATTTCTTACTCTAAAAATCTCTTTTAGCGACTTTTATTTAATCTTGCAATTTTAATGATGGGTCTCGCAATCAAAGCAGACCCCAGATTTTTCCTCCTACACTTAGAATAATGATTAAATTGCCACAATTTTGTATTAGCTTCAAAATGAGAGTGAGGGAATGCCTCCACTTATCTACACTATATGGGAACTTCAAGTAATGTCAGATTTCCAGCTAAATTTTCCAATATTGTCCAAAGTAATGTGAAAAAGCAAGTCAAACCATCCAGGCTGTGGGTATTAAGTCTCTGCTTCATTCTGAATGCATCATACTTGGAAAATCCCAACTACAATTCTCCATTCTATTTTACTTAAAAAAAAAAAAAATGCACCCCAAAGAAAACCAAATGAACAAATTAAAAAAAAAAAAATAAATCAAGGGTTTAATGAAAATAAATAGTCAATCTTCTCAATCCATATAACGACACAAGAATATACTCTCACATCTGATAAAATTCAGTGTTCAGTGACTATTCTGTCATGGTCTTTGCCTCAAACACTCAGGTTACCTCAAGATTCAACTCCACATTTTTAGATACACAGGTGACTGAAATTCTGTTAATTTAATCACTAAAAAAATTGAAACATATGGAAATGTTTCATCTGGCTCCCAAATTCCTACCCTATTTTGAAGTAACACGATGGATTTCACATTAGCGTTTTCGTATCATTAAACAATAGTTCTATTGTTAAGCTTCAAAATTGTATTTCTCTCTTTGTATTTACAAGCCACTTACTACACATAGCTGGAGCAGAACATTCTGTTACCAAATCTCTCCATGCCACAGACAAGAGGGAAACCTCAGAAACCATCTTCGGCATGTCCTCCTCATCAACTTTAGCCAAACTCTATAGCTCATCTGTCTCTGCAAAGCAGACAACTTCTTAAAGGAAAGAGAAAAAATCAAACAAACAAAATACCAGAACAAAACAAACCACCACCTTACTAGTTCCGAAAGTTGGTGAGATATTTACTGGGCAGAGCCAGAACTGGTATTCCAGACACCAGAAATTATGAAACTCACAAATTTCAGTAGCATATAACCTGCAAGTTAAATCGGGCATGGAATGCAAGAAGCTAACTGTAACTAGTTTCTCTAAAGATTACCAGGGAATTAAGAGAATAATTCTCATGCAAATTCTAGGTTTCTGTTAATCAAAACGCGTCACAGAACAAACTTGGCAACTGCAAACAGGACTGGTGAAATGTCAGCATTCATTCTGCGGAAGGAAGGTACACTAACAAGTCCGCCACAGTGCTCAGGAAGAAGGAATAATCCAACACACCTGGGCAAGACAGCATAATTGGATTTTCAAGAGCCTTTTCACAATGTTCCCTCCAAAGGCTCTTAAACTAAGATGTCAGAGGATTTATTAATGACTGATTATAAATGAGGAAGCTCAAAATGCAGGAATAAGGTAAAGAAGGATGAGAAGAGTGTATGAAAGTCTCAAAGAGACAAAAATTAGAATCCCAAAGTGGTCTGTGCAGGCATCTCTATTGTTCAATACATTTAAAAAGGGGATGAACAGGTGGTGTATTCATGCACTGTACAGAGCTATTCACAAAATTAAACACCCAGACTGAATGACAAACTGCAGAAGGTTGTTCTCATACTAAATAAATGTATGATAAAAATCAGCAGCTGAAATTCCTTGTTCACAAATGCAAACTAAACAGTGAAAAAGACAACTCTGCTATGTACTTAAACCAACAGCCTCTAATTAGGCATTATCATGCGGGAAGAGATCCCAGGGTCACTATGATTAGTCCTCTGGAAATAACAGCTCACAGGCAGTTAACAGTACACGAGACCAGAGGACAGAAGGAGACCATCATTATGCCTCTGTATGAACACTAAGCTTCTCCAGCCTAAAATATCACACAGGTACAACCTTCCCTGTAAAAAAAGGCAGAATGGACCTGAATACAGTGCACCAAGGTCAACCAATGCTTTCATCCAGGAAACTAATAAGCTATGACTTTTCAGGTAGAAGAGGAAACAGCTAGAGAAACAGGACCAACATACAGAAAACAAATATTCATTGCTTCTTTTAACACAGCAGTTATAAAGAGCGCAATGTGACATTCACTGCAAAAGCTGGAAAATAAGGGCATTTTTCCATATAAAATATAGTTAAACTATGGACTTACATCACCATAAGGTGCTATGAATATAAATAATAAATTGCTTCTAATTCTTTGAAAAATACCCATCAGCAGCTATTAAATTTAAAAAGCCAGCTACAACCTCTGCCTAGAAATCCTTCAGTTCCAGACTGCAGTATACTGGGAGGATACATAGATAAAAGCATTGCTGTACAGCCAGCCTATACTTACCATCTTTTCCTTAGCATCTGCTGCCAGCTTCAGAAACAAGATATTGAACCCAATGAGCCTGGTATTACCCTCTCCTATGCTTTTCCCAGTCCAAATTATAACTGATAGTACCACAGCTTTCTGCTCCCCTTCCCTCACCAAGAAAGATCCCCAAAATAACGTCTTTCCTGCTAAACCCTTACAATGTGAAATCTCCATTAATTGTATCAAATCGTCTCTCTAAGTCTCCTTTCTAAGTTCACTATTAAAATTTATCTAATACGTTCACATTTTACTTCTAATGCCTCCTATTTTAAGTCGTTGCCCTGAAATTCCTATCATACCTTGGCAGCCCATGGAGCCCTGCATAACTGTTTCACTGACAGCACAGCAAAGCAGTAGAGCATTCTACATAAACAGGGTATGCAGTAACACTACAAATTGGTCTCGCATTACGATTTGATCTTCAAACTGAGTTGGGCTTCGCTGCAAGTAAATAAAATTTTAAACAAGATTTAAAAAAATGCCCAGGTCATTCACGGAACCTGTCCTCTTACATCGCGTGAACCACTACCTCAACCCGAGCAGCCACAAATTCTCTGTCTTAGTAGAAAGCTTTACGGGTCCCACCTCCAAGCATCTGCCGCTTGTAGCTTCACAGAGATAACAAAACGCCGGGCCTTTGAGCGCGGGGAGGGAACAGCCGGCAAAGCCCAGCCGAACCGCAGCTCTCCCTCCTCCCAGCGGGTCAGCCGGAGCCTGATAGAAGGGAGCACATGTCAAGACCCACCGCACCGCCGCGGCCAGAGGCTGCTACCCCCGTACGGGGCCCTTCCCCGGCCCGGGGCGAGCCCAGACCGCGGGTACGCCGAGCCCGTGGGCGGGATTGCCCAGCGCAGCGCCGGTCCCTAAGCGCCCGTCCCGCCGCGCCCCAGCCGCTGCCCCACCGGCCGCCGCCTCCCCCGCGCCCCGCCCGCGGCCGCCGAGCGCCGTTACCGCCGCGCGTGGGGCGGAACCGGCCCCGCAGGACGCTCCTCCCGCGCCGCCGCTGCCGGGGAGGAGGAGCCCGCGCACCCACCACCTGCTGCGGCTGCAGGGACGAACAAGATACCCCGAGCGAGCGAGCCCCGCGGCCAGTACGGCCCTTGGCCGGGCCCCGCGGGGTTAAAGCGCCGCCCCGCCCCGCGCCGCCCCTCCGCCATTGGCCGGGCGGTTGCCGGGAGACCTTGGACGGCACCTGCTCCGCGCCCGCCGGGGCGGCTCAAGCTCGGTCCGCGCAGGGCAACGCCTCGGACACCTGTAGGCGGCCCCGAGGGGTGGGCGGCGTCGCGGGCGCGGCTCCCGCAGCGCCGGTGCGGGAGGATGAGCGAGGGCACCGCTGGTTTGGCTGCAGGAAGTGCCCGCAGGATCTGGGCCGGTCGCTGCTGCGTGGTCCGGGAGGTCATCTCCTCTCACAGCGCCTCTGGGCCACCTGTGGCAGTGCCTCACAGTCATCATGGCTGGTCTTCGCGAAGGAAGATTTGGGAAGGGCTCTACCCACGTTTGTTACAAACGCGCTGGTGGCTAAAAAGGCCAATACGAGATAGACACGTCCGATTGCAAAAGGCACAGCAGAAAGACTCCTTAGGTGGTAAATTCTGCAAGACAGGATTCTTTCTGCGTTGTCTTTTCTCCTCGAGAGTGATCCTGCGTGCGTTCTCAAAGGAGGCAGCAGCGTTATAGATGGTATGTCTCCAGACCTCCTGATTGGAGGCCAGAGTAGACAAGTTATGTTGATCAATATGGCCAAGGCTGAGATGTTGTTTCAGGGAGTCCTTGTATCTTCTCTTTGGGGCTCCTCTCTTGCGGCAGCCAGTGGCAAGTTCACCATAAAGCGAGATCTTAGGGAGGCGATAGTCCTTCATCCTGGAGACGTGCCCCGCCCAATGCAACTGTGTTCTCAGCAACATGGCCTCAATACTTGTGACTGCTGCTTGTTCTAGAACAGATGTATTGGTCACATAATCTGACCTTGACAGTAAAGAGTCAAATCTAAATCTCTCCTCTCCCTAACATCAAATCTAAATCTCTCCTCTTTTACTTTAAACCCAATCCCCTTGTCTCCGCCTATCTGCCTGTGTAAAACGTCACTCTCTATTATAAACTCCCTTCCTGTTTCCATAGCAGAGGTGCTCCAGTCCTCTGATCATCTTCGTGGCCTCCTCTGGACACACTCTAACAGGGCAACATCTTTCCTGTGCTGAGGACCCCAGAGCTGGATGCAGTGCTCCGGGTGGTCTCCCACCATGGCAGAGGAGAGAGGGACAATCAGCTCCCTCGACCTGAGCCATGGTGCTTTTGATACAGCCCACATAGGGTTGTCCTTCTGGGCCGTGAGCACACACTTTTGGCTCATGTCCAGCTTTTCATCCATGAGAACTCCCAAGTCCTTCTCCACAACTGTTCCCAATGGGTTATTCTCCCAGTTCTTTATCACAAATAGACGAGATCACAAAATAAAAAAAAAAACAATTACTGACAGCAAAGAGGCTTACAATGCAGTAGACGGAATGGCTATTATGACTGGAAAGACACCATCACAGAGGAATCGCAGGAATTAGGATATAAAATATTTATTTTTAATAGATTATAATTATGTACCTTTTCTTAAAGTCAGTTATCCACCCAAGCTGGCAAATTTTGATTTTTTTTTTTTAATTATTTTATGACTCACGTTATTTGCAGAGACTTTGGACCTTTATACTGTAGCTTTGCTGCAGGTGCACTCCTAGGAGAAAGCAGAGTTACCCAGAATATAATATGTTAGTGGTAATGGCAAGCAGGACAACAGACCTTGTTTATAGGAAGGATTAAGCTCCTGATGTTTAAAAGATAATACAAAGAGTGGGTGGTGCTGAATTCCCTTTGTCCATTTGATCTTAGCAGCTGTTCCTGAAGTTGATCGTATTCAAAGGAGAACTCCCCAGGCACTCTGCTCTGCATCCTGGATTGGGTTTGCTTAATAGCCTTTTGAAAAAAGGCTGGCCAGGAAAGGAAAAGTCTTTGGGAGATGCATTCAGGCAAGAGTGTCAGAGGAAATTTTACCTTATGGAAAAATGTAGCCCAACACAATCCTTCATTGATAATATACCAGTTTGGTATAACATAGTCTTTGTAAACTACAGTGAGAAGTAAAACACACCTTTCTAACGTGGTTCATAACAGAGATTTTGGTGTTCATAAGTAGGATTTTGGTGTAGGGAAGGGGGGGTGTCACTGGAAGTTTAAGGTCCTAAGGGATACAGTAAAGGATAACATCAAATATTTCTGTGCTCTCTTGAGTAACATCATAAATATCCTGTAGTGGATGTCAGGTCTTTGACAGTAACCCAGATTTTAAGAGTAAAATTCCTTAAACAGTTTTTTCCTTCTTTACTTGGGTTTACTTTAATCTAATTAACAGAATTATGAGGAGAATCCTTTCATTTTGCTTTATAATTCAGCAGTTTAAAAAAACTCAAACAACTGGTGTTATTTCATAGCTGTTCTACTCTGTCATATAGACAATTATCCTTAAAATTAATTTTAGTTCCATTTCTTTAATAAACATATTTTATAGAATAAACTATTATAGAAATTTTTAAGATGCATTTATCATTTTTTCTTTGTAATTCTTTGCTAAAAAGTAGGATTAAGAATTATAACAGGAAAAATATTCAAGAACCAGAGAAAACTAGTTGTTTTGTGAAATGAGATACACAAAATACCTCTAAAAACTTAAATTCAGGTTGGATTAAACTATAACACGAACAGTAGGGCAAAGAGGGTCCTACAATCCAGAAAGAGGTGGACTGATTCACAGTTTGTTTGCATTTCAATTCAAACTCATCTTCTTAGGTACATTCAAAAATGCTGTTTGCTGGAGTGGTTTCTATAGCAGTGTCCTGCTTGATTACAAATCAGCAGGGCTGACAAACACTGGACATGCAGAAGCTCATTAAAATGTCTGATCCTGTTATGCAATAGGCCAGTGGCAACCTGTGACTCCTTTATTGTCTCTTGGTGTAAGAACTGTGTCTCGACAAAGCCCAGCTCATGGGCCTTTCATGTCTCTTAGTGGAGATGCATAAAAATAACCTCATAAGCCAGTCTGTGGGTTGTGCTGTGCACTACTAAGCGCTTTAAGGTTTGCTCTTGCTCTTCTAGCTCACACATGAGAAGCTCCAGTCATGTACTGATCTTAACAGATACCTCTGGAACCCATTGGAGGCTCCAAAGATGCAGAGACCTATAGTAGGATACAGGACTTTACATACTTAAGCCCACCTGTGCGATTCAGTCCCTCCTCTCCCCCAGTGTCCCACTACATGAGAGTCACTTGGCTTAGTATTTAAAAGACATTCAACTTTTGTCTGAAAGTTTCCTCTGCTCTTGCACTTGGACTGTGAGATTTCAGGCTAATCCCAGTTAGATTAAAAAAAGTAGAGAAAAAGATGCTTATCTCTCCCCAGGGGTTTGACCAAGGACACCAACAGTCACAAAAAAAGTCGTTGTGCTGAACCAGAGCCATGGAAAGCAAACTAAGCATCAGGGATCCAAGGTGGTGCAACACAAAAAGGATGATGACTCAGCAGAAAAGAAACTACAGCCAAAACTTCTGAACAAGAGTGCCTCAGGGTGAGTGACAAGGTGCCAACTAAACCACACACTGTCATTGTTTCACTGCTCCTCCCCAAACTTGTCTACACAGTTATGCTTTTGCACAGGCCCCAGTTTTTATTGCACCCTCATCTGAGTCAGTTCAGCTCATTAATTCTATTTATTTTAATTTTTTTTTTGTTGGGCTAGTGTTCCAACAGCTTAGCAAGTGAATTGGTTCACGGAGGGTTCCCCATATGCTAGAGGCAGTATAAGACAACCCAGGGGAGGAGAGAGGGAAAAGAAAGAATGGGGAGAGGAATGGGACTCCCCAGTTATAATGTCAATGAGGCATTAGATACTAATCCCTTTCAGGGACCTACACATGTCTCTCTCTGCAACTTTATTTCTGGTGAAAGATGGGAGCATTTATTTACTTCATTTAACTATCTCCACACATGATAGGGGTACCATAGGCACTAAGATTTCCCTTCCATTCTGGGAAGCAGGCACCAGGTAAGCTTTCATTGGATTTACACCAAGGACATTTGGAGGATAAAACATCAGATGGCTACAAAGCCTCCAGCAACTCGGGTTTCCTTCTGAAATCATTGAGACTGTTAACGGTTCAAGAGACCTCTCATGAGGTAAGGAGCAACACAGGCAATGCCATTTAGTTCAGCTGTGTTGAAGAGTTTATGACAAATTTTGATGTTAGTAGCAATAGCAGCTCATGCCATGAAACAATTGTTCACGTGTCCTGTACTACACATACACCATCTTCAGAGAAGATGTGCAGTATTTTGCGTATCTGTTTCAATCTCCATCTGAAAAAACTACACAAAAATTTGTTCAACATCTCACACTCATGAAATACCACTATAGGCAGAGCTAAATGTCACTGAATCTCATGCATCTAACTGCTCTCCTTCATTAGGACAGCTGCTGAGATAGTTGTGTTAATGCCATTACCAAACACCAAGGCATTTAGAAGTGGTTGAAATTGTTGCAGTGTGTTTGTAAAGGAGGAAGAGCAAAAAGTAGCACCAGAGAAATAAAGAGAAGCTCCCACAGCTCGTGAAAAGCAGGAAAATAGCATTTCAGAAGAAAGCAGTGAATTAAGAGTGTTAATGTGGTGTCCATAGGAACAGGGTGTGGTTTCTCTGACCTCTTCCCCATCATGAAAACGAGACTTCTTTTACTGTCTGCAAATAAACAAACCCGTGTCATAGTTCAGCACTCCAAAATAAGCACAGAACCTCAAACTCTGGAGGCTAATCAGAGAAAAGGGAGCAGAAGTGGTGTTAATTTTAAACACGTGGGAACTCAGGCACCAAAGTATTAAGTGTATTTTCACAGAAATCCATTCCACAGCCGAGGGCTGTAATTTGTTTTCTTAGCTCAAATTTCAGTTAATTAGGACATTAAATTTCAATAGAAATATGCCCCTGACACTCTCAGC
Organism: Corapipo altera; assembly: GCF_003945725.1. Taxonomy (NCBI): domain Eukaryota; kingdom Metazoa; phylum Chordata; class Aves; order Passeriformes; family Pipridae; genus Corapipo; species Corapipo altera. Next base: position 5,137 of record NW_020884899.1, on the reverse strand, counting down.
TGAGTTTACCCTTCATTTAGCAGTCCTGCGGAGCAACACAGCCCTGGGAGCTACCAGGAGTGATGCTGCATGCAAATACAAATCTCCTTCCATGAGAAAATGTGCTGTGTTATCATTTATTGACTGTAAAAAGAATTATACACGTGTCAGAAGAGAAGAATTAAAGCTTTCACCCAGTGCTACTATCAACCATACGGCAAATTATTTCAGAAAATAAAATGTCTAGAATCATATTTTATCCCAGCACAGTCCTATCAGTCTGATGCACTCACAAAACAACAGTAAGTGTTGGAAAAGCAACACAACATAATCATTTCAGTCCTATCTCTCTTTAGCTGGTCTCTGACTAGCTTGCAGAGCCATCAAACTACAATTATCCTCACAGAATACAGCTGATGCTCTTGTTTTTAAGCATTCTCATCTGCAAGTAGTTTCAAACAATGCCTCTTCCAAGAGAGGTGCTTCATGTCACGCCGCTGGAGTACAATCTGAGACAGGGTGAGTTAAAGACCCTTAAATCAAAATCCTTTCTTTTAGGATGAGCTCAGCAAAGCGTTAAGAAACAATTGTACGTGTGATTCTGTATCACACTTAAGTCTGGCAAGTGTTGATACGCTAGTGCCTATGTTTAACTTAAACTTCATGTGCACAAATGCCATCACCTCTCAGGAGAAAAAAAAAAGTGAAATTCAAGACAGATTACTGGCTGAAAGGAAACTAACTATTTAGAAAAAATGCAATATTCAAGCTAATATCTTAAAAGTAAAACCAAATACTTCTGGTTTAAAATAAATGTTAAGGACAATAATATGAAAGTGAGCAGTATCTCTCAGCTCTGTCCAGACATGCTGTCTCTGCAGATAGCTGGCCTGCCTCTTGCACCCTGTGCCTGCAACAGAAATACAAAGCCAAAGCCAAAAATGAAGAAAATATTTTTAAATCTAAATGTTTAAAGATAATAAGAAAATCTTGGTAATGTGGGTTCTTTTCTCCTTGGTTCTTAATCTGAAACCTGCACAAAGAAACTTTTCATTCACTGGCACCCACAGTTTAAACACAACAAATACAGCTAGTACAGTAGCTCTCTGTCCAGAACTGGGAAGAGAACAATTCTTACTGGTCTCTAGGGTAATATTTTAAGAAAGGTTTTCTGTTATTTGAAGAAATAAAGTGAGCTGCTTTAAAAACAGACTGAGGCCAACAAATGGATCTTTAAAAATGTCCTTAAGTGAAGTAATTTTTGTAAAATTGTTGTCAGAGTTGCATTCAGCAAACACCTGAACATTCCACTCCCTACGCTTTGGTTATTTCTTTGAATATCTGCAGAAAAAACATCTTATGTTGGATGCTGGGGTCATGGTAACAACTGTGTTATGCACCTCTTCAGTCATTGTCCAGGCTGTGACATGTGCTTTAGGACTCTTGGATTATTATTATTATTATTATTATTATTATTATTATTATTATTATTATTATTATTATTATATGGTCCCTTTTAAAGGAAACTTGGTACTCTACATTGTACGACTGGAATTTCAAAAAGTTAGAGTGCCCTTTCGAAATGAAGCCAAAGACATCTTTTTAAATAGCTGGGGTGGAGCATAAAGGGAACACATTTTAAAAAAAATAAGGCACTCTTTCAAATAAATATTATCATGAAATATAGCAGAAAAGGTTTGTCATATTGAAATCACTTCAACTGCTGAAAATTGCAAAAGAAAAAATACAAGTAATGGTGATTTGTTTTAGGTTCCATCATAAATTATGCTGTTATTTCTGTCTCCACATCCACATAGCTGACAGTTACCTTTCCCTGGTGACTGAAGTACGCTTCCTGGATCTTGAAAGGCAGTTGCAAGATGGGGTAAGGGATCCCTCAGCTAGAATAAAGCCATCTTGTTTTTAATTTCAAACATCCAGTATTTTATGTGTGTGTGAAATTGCCAATAGAAGGAATATGTCAGGGGTTCATAAGGAAAAAAACCCTCCTATATTTCCCTCTTATACTCTCTGTAGGAAGGGGAAAAACTTCTGTTTAGTGGTACAGTGAGGTGCCAGCATGTAACACAATTCCCTGATTTAATGCCAAGTTTTAGAGCAGAAGATTTAAGACATTACTACCTGCAATTGTTTTCTTCCCCTCTTGCTGGAGGTGACTGCCTCTGGAATATCAAGTAGAACAGCTAAGAGGGGAACGTCTATTCCTTCGTGACGGACTTGTCTCCTGGAAAGGAAAAAAACACAGTATGGCTGCACAGCACAGATAGCGAGGGATGAACAGTGCTGGTGTGTGGAGAGCTTGCAAGGGAAAACATCTGAGGAAAAGCTGGAAGCAGAGGGGCTCCCAAGTGGCATTGTTGCTCACACTTTCTATTACTAGAGCAGGGCTCAGTGCCATCTCCAAGTGGGAATTTAATTGTGGAAAGGATCAGTGTGAGATAGTACACAGATCTGGTGTCTAAGGATGCAAATGTGTGGAGGTTTTGGGGCAGTGCTACACCCTGTGTTTCTCTCAGGGGTAAAATGAAAGCCCTTTCAGAGGGGAAGGCTGCAGGGCAATCATGGGAACACCACAGCACTGCACCATGTCCTGAGAGTCCCAAGGTTTCCCTGTGGGCTTCAAGAGATCACAAATCTTGAGGTGCTGCACAAAGACCTGAGGATGGTAAGAAATACAGCAATCCATGTCCCGTGATTCTGCAGACAGAGGCAGATTTGGTCTGGTTTCAAATATATATATATATACAGTTTAAAATGTTAATAACAGTAAAGAGATTTTATAAGGAAGATAGCACAACCCACATGTGGAGAAAATTTTGCAATTTCTTAACACTTTTTTCTTCTAATCCTAATGTGTCCAACATTCAACTCTGAGCTTATCACTGATAGAGACTCTGAGCTCTCCTGCAGCCTCTGCCAGCTGGGGACCACAGTACCATGACCACCTCCCCAGTTCAGGTCTCTGAAGTTTTGGGGGCTAATATTAGGTCATTCATCTCTTCCTCTTTTCCTGAAGAATGCCTAAATAGTCTGCATGACGAGAATGGGGATTTGAAATTGCTTTCCTTGAGTCAAAACCTGGGGGTAGCCTGCAAGGGCTTTCAAAGGGAGAGACTGTTGCTGCGATTCCTGCTGGGAAGAGACAGGGCATAAAGTCAAATGTCTAAACGCAGTAAAAGCCATTAATAATTACAAATCTAACCGCTTACTTTCTGTGGAAAATTGCGTATAGCAGTGGTATTTAAACTCTCCTCTTTGAGGTAGTAGGTCGGTCAGAAGATGACAACTTTAGTTCAGTGGAACGATAGTGACATCCAGCGGTCAGTCAGCAAATTCAAAGCACTGCTTTTCCAGGGTTTCACTGGGATACTGTGGTCTGCTTGTACATCTCATAGTCTGCCTGCAATTGCTTTTTTTTTTTAATTGAATGTGGTAGATAATATTTCTTCTTGAAACAGGGTGTATTTGCACTGCCATAGAAAGAGTAGAATATATTTTTTGAAGTCCAATAGTTAAAATGTTAGTTCTCCAAGGCCCAACTTCCAGTTGGCAAGTAACTGTAGGGAGGGCATAGTCAGCCTTGGTGTGGACACATTTGATCTAAAGGCCCCCTTCTTATGAGGAACAAGGTCAAACAAACAGTAATACATCATTGCAGCTATCTTCTGTGTTTTGTTCCTCTGACTGTGTAGAGGAAGATCTCTGTGCAGCTTTATTAAATCACAAGAAGTAATACTTTGGTTGCTGTAAATCCTTGGAAACTGATTTTTGCTCTGTCACTGAAGTCAGTTGCATCATGTCTACTTACTAGCCACCATCTATATTAGGAAAATATCATTGTGTTGTGTAGCTTTATACCAGACTAAAAGCAAGTTTTAAGAGAATATAATTTGCCATATTTGTTTTTAGGGTCTCATCTTTAAATTGTGGATGGAGAGTTTCCATTCAAACCAGGCTAATCATCTTAATGCCCACCGCCTCTACTTCTGCACTGGAAAGAAAGGGGGTGTTCACTCAGTAGAACTCTGAGTAGTTCACTTACATCCACCTTCTGTTACCGCCTTGAGATTTCAGCCAAACCGATGAACCTAATCCAGACACAGTAATGACAAATTTTTTGCTGCAATCTCAGTTCTGCAGGAAACACAATACTGTAATTGAAATCCTGTGATATCTAGGGAAAAAATTGCAATAAAATTACACTAAAATCTTGTAACAAGAAAAATATTTTTTCCTCTCATATATTTCTGACAACTTAAAAGGGCACTTGGGTTTGAGTTGTGAATCTTCACAGTCATAACATATTTGCAAATCAGCCAAGAGGAAAACAAAATACTTATAATCCTGGATTGAGATCTCTGCAGTGTAGATATCGATATACCATCCATGATTCTCACACGTAATTGTGAATGTTCTGAATAGTATGTCTTTCTGATTTCCACCTTAAAAGCTAAATTCAGTTTTTACTTTCAATGAGAGCAACAGCATAAAATATGGATTAAAGCTTTCCATCTGCCTGTGTTGATAGCATTCATGTCTGGCCTAAATAGAAGTCAAATGTAAGTTCTGTAGCATTTAGCCCATTTCAGGTTTATACACTATCTTAACAACATTTGTGGTACTTATTGTAGTGGTTTGAACCTTGTTTTCCCCCAGAGGCTGAAAAGTGGTAACCCCCAGGGGTGGAGACCCCTGGAAGTTTTGAAGTTCTACCCAATTAGCGCTCCTGCAGAAATGTAAACATATCACAAGCACCGGAAGAGAAGGAGTTGTAGTTTAGGTTGGTAGAAGGAGTAGCCATGTTGTAGTAGCCACAAGGAAAGGGGCCCGGAGCCCCTCGGGGCCTCTCGGCCCCCCCCCCAGCCCCAGTTGGGGGCTACAGGGACCTGGAACAGCATACAGCTGGGCTAGGTACCTGTAGTTGTGAGCTGGGAGATGTTTTCTCCAAGCTGGGCAGTGGCCGGAGAAAGCAGCAGCTGAGCTGGCACTGACCGGAGAAGCAGTGGCAGAGAGCCAGAAGAGATAAGACGGAGCAACAGAGACATACAGCACCGCAGAGAAGACTCCTGGAAGGAGAGTTGAGGAGAAGAGAGCCTGCAGCAGAACTTCAGAGTTCTGGGGGTAGGAACTGTACCAA
>NW_020884898.1:11076136-11086393 GCF_003945725.1 Corapipo altera | reverse complement strand
GAACCTCTTCTCTCCTCCCCTTCCTTCCCCTCCCCTCATTTGTAATTGCTTTTAATACTGATTTTGGATCATGAAAATTGAAAAATTCCTTTGTGTATGTATTTTCTTGCATTAACTCAGAAACCTGCATTCAATAGATTCTGCAGAAGTATTATATTGGGAAATAATATATTCACAGGAATAATAATGCCATATATTAGTTCTAAATAATAAAAGAAACCCCTCAATTTAATAAATTATTCAATTCAATCTTTTTTGTAAATGTAATTTTTGAACCTACTTTGTAAATAATAATATAGTACACACTAAAACTGATATCAATATACTGGTAAAAACAGTTATAGTCCTACGAAAATGCCAGCTTTTTCTATTAATTCATGAACTGCGTATTAAAATGTAATGGAACTCTTAGGTTTACCAAATTAGAAAGGAAGCAACTGGGAAACTAGACCATAGCAACTTAAACACAGATTATACTTCAGACTTTGCAGAGAGCCACAGCACTTGAGGCTGAAAGAAGTTTTCTAATGTACTGCACAATTTTAGTCCCAACAGATAGTCTAAAAATAAAACTGTTGAAATATCTTACTACCTCCCAGAAAGTCTTGCAGATATTCCAGTAGCAGGGCTCAGGGTAAAGACATCCAGGCCTGGTCTCTAACCCAGTGGTGACAATGATATTTCACATACTATTTTGATTACACTTTATGCTTGAAAGTATTTGGAAATACCAATACAGTTCATCCACATTTCTACTGGAAAAGAATTACCAATGCAGATAGTTCTTGTCATTTTGAGTCATATACTTAAAAGCAAATTGTCTTATTATTATTATTTGAAAATAACAGTAGATTATTGGATGCTATTACATCTGATAAAGAGCATCACAGTGTGTCTCCAGTCCTTAGTGAGATATATTAGAAAAATAGGTATGGTAATAACTTTAGAAACTAGAGCAAGTCTGTCCCTACAAACATAATTTTCCTTAGCGTAGACTGGCAAACCTCTGTGAAGTCACTAATCTTGCCAGTTAAAAAGATTTTAGCAGTAGGCTGAATATCTGTATTCCACTTTTTAAATTTATTGTTTAACTAAACTTTTCCAAGCATTTTGCTCAGTTTACCCAGTACTTTTTCCACTTTCAAACTTTAACTGAAAGAGAAAGCTCTCCACATAAATTACATCATCTGGAAGCTGTCTTCTAAATTCAGCTTTTGCTGCTATGTTTCCCTGAAAAGGGTTGTCACCCACACTGTAAATCCTTTTTAAGCCAAATCACTAAGTTCACGGAATGCACATAACTCCAGTTAACTGCAGCCTGCTGGCTCAAAAGCAATTTGGTCTTTCATTAATTACTCAGGTAAACACAGGAAAAAGCTCTTTTAGTGTGCCTGAATTCACAGAACAAACAACCTCCCCCACCCCATCTTTGATGATCCAAGACAATCTTGTCTTTTGATGCTTATCATTTGGTTGTTCAATAAAATGTAATTAAAAACAAAAGCAATATCCCCCTATCAACAAACCTGAGTTGCAGCTAATTGTCAGGCTTTCAAACTGACTCTCACAGTGCAAATCCTATTGCACTTTAGGTCACAAGACTATTTGTTTAATCTCTTTCCTTGTGGACTGACTCTCCTCCCAATGGGATTTCTGGAGGTGAAATTCAGTTACAGCGCTTGGAGGTTTTTTCCACTTGGCTTTGTATTGATCACATGCAAAATTGAAAAGATTATGCATGTTTTTATTCAAAAGCATAAATCAATTCTTCTAGAAATCCAGAACTATTTATGATGCCTAGCAAGCCATTTGATAATCCATTCTACCTTTAAAGATGGAAAAGAAAAAAGCTAAACTGTTGATTTTTATTTGATTTCCCAAGTAAATCTAATATACTAGCCAATGGAAGACAACTCAAGTATCCAGTATGATCATACCAGGGAGCCAATTTGAAGCTACCAAGGGCTTCAGAAACTAAACTGAGCAATGATATGGGCATGCAAGAAGTAATTATAAAAATTAATGGACTGTTATTCATCTAGGGCTTTTTTTAACGTTAATGAACAAATTAGTCTTGCATGTGAGTGTAGCACATCTGTTTGTGCCTACATACAGAGAAGCACATCCACATGTCACACAAGCTGGCTCGATTGCACTTTGCAGGACATATTTGTATACATTTTATCACCGTTTCTGTAAACAGCATTTTCTTTCAGTATGTTCCATGCTCTCTGCCTGGGTCCTAATGGAAGTGTTAATTAGAAGCGCAGTAGGGAAACAATTTATGCTTCTAAACATGTCTTGTGTATGGAGTTTGAGTAATGAGAAAAAACAGGCCGGAACATTTGTATGAACAGATACTAATTACGGTTTCTGAGTCTAACATAGCTCACTGTTATTGCCAAGAGTACAGCATAGAATATGAAAAAGACAGAAGATAAGAGATTTTAAATAATCAAAAAAAAGGGGCAAAGTCCCAAATTTCCATAAAAGTAACTTTAGATGTAAACCTGAAGGTAGAACGATGGTTTGATTTCATAAAACCTCATTTTGCAGTCTTTAATTTGCTTCATGTTTAGTATCTACTGAAGTCTCTGTTGGCTTACCATGATGAAATTATTAGGTATCAGTGGCAGGATTTTACCTGATCATAATTCTTGTGTCTCAAATGTAGTTTGCATGTGTACCTTTCCACTGCCAAAAATCAGGCTCAGAAGTGCTCAGCAAAACCTTCTGCCCTGTCCTATATTCCTGGCATTAATTGAGAATCTATCAGGTTAACAGGACAGAACTTTGTATGATTAGCTGGAGAACTTACACTGACATGTTTATAGTGATGGATAATTAACTTTATAAACTGAAGTGTACCTAGACATGACAGTAAATTTGATGAATCACAATTTCAGAATCCCAGAAGGGGGAGAAAAAAGGAACAATAAGGAAAAAGGGGAAATATTGGAAATATAAATGGCAAAAAGTAAAGGACAGCAGAAAACAAAAGGCACTAGCACTGCATGTGGTTTCTTAATGCTTGCAAAACTGTAGAATATATACCAAGGCTAATGAAGAGAATAGTTTGATTATTTACCACCTGGTTTTATTTCTCTTTTTCCACTAGACTCCATATATCACACACAGTTGGAGTGGAACAGTAAGTATATAATTTTCTGCTGCTTAAGTACACTATTTGCTATAAATTGAAAACTTTCAGCTTGCATTAACTTTCCATACAGCCAGACAAAGTGATCAGCAGTTCAGTCATCCAGGAGCATGGTGAGCTACTTTGGAATGATATTTTCTATTTAGTTGTCTGGTGCCTGTAAACTGCTTTTATGGAGTGAAGTGATACTGGCTTTGCTCTCTCTCTTCAAAGGTGTAGTCAAATACATGACTTTTTACAACTAGAATACACATTGCCTTTCATTTTTGTATTACTGTATTTTTGTAGGGTGCAGTTGGCACAATCAAAAAGCTCTATCTGAAAGTGAAATGAAATTTAAGAGGTAGATGCAGTGCATGCATATATATAAATGTACAGACACATATATAATGCCAAAAGAATGTTAAATTTGTTATTACGTAACTCTACACAACACTCTTTTCTGCTTAGGTATAGGGGTTGTGTTTTTCTAATCTGCTCACTGTCCTGTTAACTTGGAAATCAACGGTGAAATCATCGGCCAGATTTGGACCAAGTGAAAAATCTTCTAAGGCCCCACTAAGGACTTTGATATCTTGCTTGTAAGGGAACCAGATGTATATAAAACATAAAATATTGCATCTAGAATTCACAGTAGGTCCTTGAAGGGCAAGACACAAAATGAGATTAGGGTTCCAGGAATACTTGATTTCATAGCAATACTTCAAAGGGAGATATGAGTCCAGAAAATAAATTTAAAAATGGAGGGTAATGAAAGTGGCATTTCAGGGTTAAAGTCTGAAAAAACAGAGGAATCCTTGCTTGGAGCCACATCTAATGTCATTTCCTACTGAGGATACAGTTTGCCGAGTTGGGGCAATTCCCATAATGCTCCTGGTTTTTAAAGTGTTCTCTTTCATTTCCCAATGGTGATGAAAGATAGCCAGCAGATGACAGAAACAGGTGGACACTGTCAACAGTAGCTTCTAAAAAACAGCTATCAAGCTGTGAGGTTTCAAGAAAGAAAGACAGGAGATGGGCGGATAAAAAAGGAAGACGAGAAGGTTAAATGGGAGAAAAGGTAAGTAAAGGAGGGAAAACACAGGAGACTAAATAGATCATGAAGCACTGAATGCCAGAGTAAGCAAAAAGAATTTATATCTTCTCCATTGTTCAGTTGTTCCAGCTTCTGGCCTCCTAGTTTGGGGCTTTCACATCAATTTTTTTTTTTGGTGAATTATTAAAATGCAGAAACTCATCTCACCTCACTGTTGACTTTGATAAGGTAGAACGTTACACCAGCACTAGTCACCTGTTTCCCCTCTAGTCAGTGAAAAGAAATGGGCATTTTTAAGGCATGATTTATCTGACCTATTTTAGCCACTTACATTAGCATGAGACAAATTGTGGCATGGAAGTTCTTGCATTTTTGCATTGCCTGGACCTTCCTCACATTACTGCTTCATGTACAAGCAGCTACAACAGATCAGATTACTTAGCTCTTTTGTACATTTGCATTTAAACAGTTTGATGGCTTGTGATAGTTGACTGTGAGTAGCTGAGGGTTTTGAATCATTGTCAATATTTCTCAAAGTTAGTGGAGTCCCAGGTTATTTTTTATTCTTCCATTTTCTGGGTAAAATCAAGAATTAAAAATAGAGATACGTTTCAGGTACGCTAAAACATTTTACACATTCTAAAGAAAACACTTTGGTTTCAACTTTTGTCTTGAAAATATTTTTACAGGACCTCTAAAATAGATTTTAAAAAATCAATTATTATTGAAATTGAGGAGACATTCTATTGCCTTTTGAAATGTTATTTTGTTCTTTGAAACTCTTTGGCAAATTTGACTTAATTTTGGCTGGGCTTAAAAAGCACTTTTGGCTAGTTACAGATTTGCAGGGAAAAAAAAAAAAGTGACCAGCTCTAATGGCCAGATTAATCACGTTTGGGTTTGTTTTTTTTCCAAGCCCGATCTTCTTTTGCAAAAGTCTCAGTTGCAGGCCTGTGAAATGATTGCTCACCCTTGCTATGAGTCATGGCCAGGTACTTGCCCCAATTTGCCTGTGCAGTAGCTGGCAGATAGAATGGGTCTGGCTTCTGCATGGAGCCCAGAGCTCTGCTAGGTGTGCTAATTAGGGTGCTAATTGCAGCAGTGGACAGGAGAACTGTAGGGAGGACCTGGGTGTTAAGCGTTTGGGAGAAGAGATTCAGTGAGTTAATCTGAAGCAGCAAAGAACCTCGGCACCCAGCTGTCTCCTACACCTGCAGAACGGTTTGGATGGCTGCTGGGATATGCAACACCTGTAGCTGATGCTGAGAAGAGAGACAGACTACAAATCCTTCCCTGAGAAGAGAGCAAAGGCCGTGTCAGCAGGAGCTCAGCTGAGAGGGGCCATGGCAGTGGGTTGGGAACAGCAGGGAGCTGTGGGACGGCAGTGGGAATTCCCGACTGTGGTCTGAGCACAGAGTAAGGAGGAAATGCTCCCGGCGTTAAACCAGGCAGAAAGAGGCTCCAATGAGTAGCTGTATGACATAGCTCAGACAAAGATAAATACAGGTAGGTGACTCATCTCCACTAGCAGCTGCCTGCTCTGAAAAACTAAGCAATCTTTATTTTCCACATGCCAGTTTGACAACACAGGGTGTTTATTTTTATTTATTCTAATCCTAATGTTCTTTGAGAAGTCACCTCTGTTTCTGTTCACATCTTTGCAAACAGGACTAAGATGTTTCCCCCCCCCCCCCATGTTTTTGCCTATAACTGTGTCTGCCAGGTAAATACCATAATGACTCATTCTTTGTGTTAAGACTTGGGTTTCCCCAGTTTTGCTGGCACTCAAGTGTTATTAGCATAATGTATTTTTAGTGAACTCTGTCAGCAGAGCACTATATGGCTAATCAAGCACTCATTGGGTATAAATGGTAGACTTAATATTCTTATCAGGCTACTGGAGCTTAGAAGTTACCGACCCTTGTTCCACTTATATCAAAGCCACTTACAATGCTACCAGCTTGTAGCAAATTCATTTTCTGTTCATGTCTGATTGCCTATGATGGTGCCTAGAAACAGAAAACAGAAAATGGGAAATGGGAAGGAATGAGGGTCCCTGTTGCCTGAGGCCTTAATGCGATTGCAAGATATTGATCACATTGGATACTTCAACCTAATCCTCAGAGTTTCATCGGCTTTGCAAAAAATGTTTCTTATAAGCACATTTTCAATTACATTTCAACCTTAGTGATTCAGAAACACTATTCTTTAAGAGGATCTATTTAATATCGGTAGTAGCTGCCAATTAAACTAGGGATTTTATTAATTTTCTCTAGTGTTTAATCTTGTCTGCTGCCCCTGTGAAGGCTGGACAGTTTAGGTCAAGGTAATGCCATGGATCAAACCCAGGAGCTCTGCCTCTAGTGCTCTGCCTTTTCTCTAGGAAAGGTCAGGACTGATTGCAGGGGCAGTGATGTCTGCCCAAGCACTGAAACTCACCCTGTGGTGCCTGCTGTGTCCTGACACATTTTCCCATTTCTTCCACAGTTTCCCCAGTCCTGCCACAGTTTTCCCATCTCTGCTGCATCTCTGGCTGGGCTCCTTCAGCCCCTCCACATCGATGTCATTGGCCACATCACATTTATTGATCTGTGTGTGGGGCAGTAGATTTGGCATGAGATTCAGTTTTCCTCTGAGAAGAGAAACCACAACCAAAGGCAATGCAAATAATTCTTTTTGATACTAAAAGGAAGAATGATAAAGGAAGGAACTGTGCAGGCTCACACATACATAGAGGTCCCTAAGAAACCAGTTCTCTTGGGACAGCCATTAGAAATAGTATAGAAATGGGAAGAACAAGTGTCTCATTCTGTAATTTTGGTTTTATTTCTGGTTTGGCTTTTTTCCTGGTTTTCGGTTGGTTGGTTTTGCTGGGATTTGGTGAGTTTTGGATTTGTTTGTTTGTGTTTTTATTTGTTTTGATTTGGTTTCTATTATTTATGGGTATACAAAAGAAACCACAGTTTTTCCACTGTTCTGAGATTTTAGGCCAACTAAAATTTGTTCAGAATTCTTATGTGGTGGGTTCAGAAAGTCTGTTGCCTTTCTGGATAGGATTTGTGTTTGTGCATCTATGCCTGTGAGTGTCTGTGTATTTTTGGTCATGCAAATGTGGGCACATGTGTTTGTGTTCCTTCATACATGTCCATGTGTATCCATGACTCTGTGTGTCTGTCCACATGTGAGCACATATGTGTGTTTTCCAAAACTTGGACTCTGTCCCTGCAGCTACTTGTGCTGGATGAGAGCAGTTTATGTTGAAATACTGATAATCTCTGCTAATGTCTTGTCACCTACCTTCCACAATATGATTTAGCTGTGTTCCAAAGTCACTCTTTTTAAGTTTGTCTATGCTTCAGCGAGATTTAAAACTATATATTTTGCGGAGAAAAAGGTTCTAGAAGCAAATATTTCAAAATGTGCCATGATGAGGATTTTTTCAGGAGGCATTTCTAAAATCAGTTAATTGGTCACCAGGTGACTTAAGGTAGTTAACACAACAGCCTTCTTAAAGGCTAGAGGACACTATACACATTTCTGCTGCAGACTTTGGATGCTTCTCCTTTGCCCTAAGCAAATCTGATATTACAAGACTGGCAAATTTTCAAATATTGATTGTGTTGCTGGTGAATGTAAGTTTGACTCTCCTACAGTAAAGTCATTCCTTTGAAGGATGGGAACAGCACAGCAGTTATTGTCCTGTTTATCCAGGGCAAACAGCTTTTATCCAGCATTATTGGCTGCCTCTAGTTATACAGTAATCAAATAAATGTCCTAGTGATCTGAAGGTAAAGATACTTTAGGAGAAGTCTTAAAGGTTTCTGAGATTAAATAAGAATTAAAGAGACAAAATTATATAGTTATAAAGTGTCCTGTCTCAGAGTTACTACATCATCTGATCTTTGTCTTGGTTTATGTAAGTGAAACAATTTCTGTATGGTTTTCAATCTGATCTTATCTTGGAAGTGAACTAAACTATATAAAGCTCAGTTTAAATGAATATTTTAAGTTATCAGTGAATACTTCAAGTTTAATGTGATTTATCGAAGCCGCAGTAAATGTATTTCATTTCTTTAGATCACTCTTTTTGAGTGATCTCAGCCAAACAAATAAGCAAAACTATTCCAAAGTACTCTGAACGAGATAAGCAAATTACAGATTCAGTTACCTTGAAATAACTGTGGGCATGCAACTATCCCAAACAAATAAGTAAGATAACTTACTCCTCACATTTACTGTAGGGTAAGCATTTACCAGCTGAGAACTTGAGACATTTCAATGGAGTATCAAAAACACCGTGAATGCCTGGTTTAGTTTACTGCACAGTAACTAACATCTGTAGATTTGCACTACGGGAGTCAAGACTGCCTCTGATATGTATCATTAAAGAACAGAGTCTAGTGGGAGAGGAAATCCTTTTCACAGTACAATTTTATATACCTAATTTATCAGATTTAATTAAGAAATTATTTAGATTTATTCCGAATTTAATGTATCCAATTCCCATTATATAATGTGTATTTGCCTTCTAGAATGATGATAATTTTGAGTAATTTTTTTTTTTCAAGATGAGGGTTTTGTTTATAATTTTACGAATAACTTCTCTTTTTCATGTGTTCTTTTCTTTCAGATGAAAATGTCAGTTGTCTTGAAATACCTCCAAACCTTCAGCTGGTGATGGACGTGGTTGACCATAGCTGCTTATATAGGCCAGAATGCACTAGGCATTGGACAAAATCTGTGGCTTAGCACCTGGATTGCAGAAACAGCACAAATTAGTGATTTCACAGAATGGAAACAGTCACGAAACTATAAGCTTTCTATCTACGGGCTTCTGGGATTCATTCAAGGCAAGGATGAGCATTTATGACTCTTTTCTCACCATTTACCAAGTTTGATCTGCCTGTGTCAGTAAAGAAACAGTGCTATTTGTTTTGTGGTGTGCTACACAGTTAAACTTGGGGAGAGCAGGAGGCATATTACAGATGTGTGGAAGAAAATACTGTTTAATTTGATGATATTTCTGTGAATTCTTGGAACATACACGTGTAACCTAATGAAACTCTGTTGGTACCTCATTGAGGTGGGGATTCAGTATGGATGTGAAGTGGTGTGCTAGCAGAAGAGACTTAACTGCAGGAAAATCATACTTAGGAAGTAGTAAGATGTATCAACAAAATGAAATATGTACATTTGTAAAACTGAGAGGAAGTGCAATTATGGGATTGGTCACTGTGGTAGAAAACAGTGGCAGGAACAAGCTCCATCCCTTTTCCCAACCCAGCCATTCATACTGTCTTTCAATTTATCCATTCCCAAGGCCTGCTTGTTTGCTGTGGTGCTTATGCGGTCACCAGGGGATCCCTGTCTGCTGCCCGGGCGTTTCATCTTCAGCTGTTGGACAACGTGCTGCACCTTCCCCTGCAGCATTTTGAAGCGAATCCAGTTGGTCGGATCATCAGCAGGTTCACAAAGGTAAAGGGAACACTCATGCAGAGTTTTCCATTTTCTGAAAATGAAGCTTGACTTGGTTTTAATTCCATTTTAGCATTGTTAAAAAAATAATGATATGAAAGTACTGCAATATCTAGCAATAGGAAGCTGTTCCAGTGCATAAAACTTAAAGAACTGTCTCAAGCTATTTTCTTACAAACCCATCAAAACATATTATTGATAGAAGGTGTATAGGCTCTATCCAGGATCATTAAAAGGTCATTCATGAAAGATCATTCCTGCAGTGCAACTGGTTTATCAGACCTAAATCTGGTCTGTTTTTTAAAAAAACCCTCTATTTTTCTTTAATAATATCATAGAATCAACTGGGTTGGAAAGGACCTCTGAGATCATCAAGTCCAATGCTTCTTTTTTTTTTTTTTTTAAATCCATTCCATACTCTGGATAAAATCCAGTCTGAGTTTTCTCCCATTCCATACTCCGACCTGGAGTGCGGGCTCCCCGGAGCTGGCAAACAGAAACGGGGCACATGAGTTAGCAAAACAGGATCAGGCAAAGCCTCCCTTTCCCTTTCCCTTTCCCTTTCCCTTTCCCTTTCCCTTTCCCT
>NW_020884898.1:10980695-11076126 GCF_003945725.1 Corapipo altera | reverse complement strand
CCTTTCCCTTTCCCTTTCCCTTTCCCTTTCCCTTTCCCTTTCCCTTTTCTCACTCTTCTGTTGAGATGCATAAGAAAAATGTGTTCATAGAATACATTCAAGAATCGTTGTGTCAGGAAGTTAAAAAATATTTAGGATAGCTAGGGTGTTGTTCAGCTATTCTCTTTCATGAACGTTGATCTTTTAGAAGCACTAATATTTCTCAAAGAAACAATTTCTCCTCTCATTGACTATGTGACATTTGGGAAACAAAGACAATAATTTCCTACAGTTGTATCATGCCTTCCATCCAAATGATTCCTTAGCTTTTCACCAGTTATATACTGCATGATGGTACAAACAGCTACAAAAACAAGTGTCTAAGGTAAAGGACAGAAACAAATTCAGATATTTATACCTCCTTTTCAAAAGACAAAAGACTAAAGGCAGCTTTGTATTTGTTTAAGCACCTGTGGCTCTTGTTGACTGTCACCTTTGGGAAAGGAGTGAAGTTTTAGGTACATATAAAAAAACCTCCTCTCCAGTCCTGAGTGAAATCCTGTGGCTACTTAAAAGAGTCATGAAAGACTCACTAAATATATTTTTTAAAAAAGACTCTTAGTATGCTGGATCTTGTAGAGTGTTTTCCTAGAAGTAGGTGTTGTCTGTCAGTCGTCCTTGCAGGAGGGGTACTGCCCTGTGGCTGTGAAGGGGAATTCCATCCCAGAGCCTGGTACCAGCAGGACCAACCTCTACCCTCTACACACTTTGGCAGGAGACACCATTCCCCCTCCCTGTCTTGGGCTGCAAGTCCCCCCCACCAGGGATCAACTGTACTTACAACTGTGAGGGGATTTCTTATCTTCAAAGCACTGCAACGTCCTAAATTTATTTCTGGAGGTAAACCCTTTCAATTAGTCACATCTTCCCCAACATATTTGCCAGAGGTGTATTGTTTGTTCCCTTTTATGGCAGCTGAAGTATTCGGAACTTAGCCAGAAGTAATTATCTTTCATCTTTAAAGCATTCATCATAAGGCTGTTTCCAAATCTTTCTTACCTTTCTTCTGAGAAGTTTGTTGCATTACATTTTTCACCCACTCTTTCCTCTCAGGTAGTATTAAAAGACCATTAAGATGTTTACCAATATTTCAAATGTAAAAAAATATGAAATGGGAAGCAACTGGGTTTAGTATATAATTATTGGTATATACCAGCTTTTCTACAAAGGCTGCATATGATGATTTAAAGTGCGCTTGGCAGATTTGGTAACTAGGTGCTTGTGCTAAGGAGTCTTGCTTCATTTTCCAGGACTTCCATTTTTTTCTCATTAGCATGTCCCACTGCAGGAAGATATCCTGCAATTCCCATGCAAGGAGAAACGTGTTATTTCATCATAAGCATGTGAAAACAGGCCGACAAAGCCGCTTGAACAGATATATTAAGTCTTTCTCTGTCATCCTCTAATCAACAGTTTTCTCTTCAGGAAGACAATGTTGTTTTATAGGTTGTACACAGAGAAATATCTTTCAAAATGGTTGTCTTCTTCCATTTTCCATGATACAACTGCTCTTAACTTGCTTTCGGGAGTTTATTTTAGAAGGACATCCAATTTTGCTATTTTACCTTAGATCACTGGGAGATAGATAGCCTTTGTGATTCTCTCCTGCAGAAGAGATTACACAATCTCTTTTGCTGATTGATGAACTTCTAACTATTAAAAATTATGGCAAAATATGATTATCTCAATGAGGGCCACACTGCAGGATTTGGGTGAAATAGTTTCAAGTGAGGTAGTGCGGCCACAAAAAGCAGAAGGAAGGTGCTATTTGGGCATATGTATGTATGCTCATACATACACATTTCTACAGATTGGAAGGAAAATGAAGAAAGTGATGGAAAGGTTAAAGCAGGTGTATGACAAGAAAATAAAGGTCAATATTCGGGAATCTATATTTGTTCATACCCTCCTTCAGTGGAAAAAGAGGATTTCTTTTGTTGTTGTTTTTGTTTTTAATATGACTGCTTAAACAAATTTAGCATTTTATAATTTTATGAATAATAAAACAACATGAACATTGCAAGATCAGTATATCATTTGACCTATGCTAAATCTGTGGTGTGGAGTATGTGACACTTTTTGGTTTAGAGACTAGCTTTTAATGAACATGTTTATCTGTAAATCCTCAGAAAATTTGTTATTCATTCAAAATGAGTGGAAGGTTGATAGGAGAGAGTCTGTATGTCTGTGTATGATAAAGGGATTGAATTCCAACTTTAGCTTACACATAAAGCTTCAACTGGCACTTCCACAATGCATGTCCTGAATTCTGTTTGATGTGTATATCAATGTCCTTCAAATACCACAAGCTAAGAAAAACACTGCTAACTGCCAGGTTTTAAAATTGTCTAGTGCTGGCTGACTGATTAAAGCTACCTTGTCTATATGCTGCTTTATCATTATACTATTTAAAACTTAGTCCCGTTTTCGCTCCCTGTTTTCAGTGCTATTATCCACCTACCCTGTTTGGCTGGGAAATAATCTGCATGAGAAATTCTTTTCATGGTAGATAGGCGGGGTTTTTTTTCAACTATTACTATGAGTATCAAGAAGATTTGGCAGTGGATTTTATTTGTGCTCGAGAGGATGATGGCTGCGACTCTATTCTTATATTCCGTATATGTTTATTCTTGGTGTTGTTTGCCAGACTTTATGTTCTGTAAATGGAAAATTTAAATAGCAACAAAGCATTTAAACAGAAAACGAAGGACTATAAAGAACCAAGTTGTAATCAAATGGAGTATTAGGCAGAATGTAAGGCCAGTTGCACAACTCTAATGGGTGGAAAATATTCTTTTATAGATGGAGAAAAGAGGTTGTAAATAAGCATTTAAATATATACATTTAAGTAGCAAATATGGTGATGTTGCATAGGAACCTTTCTATTTAACAGGAAATCAGAGATTTTGACACTTGTCGTGATATGGGAGATTGGAATGTGCAGTCATCACATTCCCCCCTTGCCAAACATCAAATTAGGCTTCAAGTATGGCTACATCTTGCATCTCTTAGGAGCCAGCCCTCCAAATACGACCTTGCTATCTTAATAAAATATGACAAATAGGCAGCCTGGTTAATACATTTGAAGTAATATCACATTGCACATGAAACATCACAGAGAGAAGCACAGTCTCACATGGGCAAGGACTCAATGGAAGTCTGTGTTTGTGGTCTTTAAGGGGGAATTTCAGCAGACCGAGGGAGTTGTTCATGTTAGGTTGTAGCAGCTGGTAGTTCTTTATAAGATATTAAAAGCTCTTACTATTCAAGTAGCCAAAGAGAAAATATTCTTGCATAACGTATCTGTTAGATGTAAAAGGCAGGAAGTCCAATTCTTTAACAACTGTTTAATATTGAATTTGAACAACTGTTCAAATCATATTCTGGAATACTTTCGTGAGTTTAAGTAACTGAATTCCTTAAGATTCAAGATTTATGTCAGATTTACATAATTTACAAAATTCATAACAGATTTACTGTTATTTTTAGAGAAGGATTTAGTCCAGCATGTATTTGCAACTCCAGTGTCTTGTAGCATTCATCACAAACAAGGTTGTGCATATTTATCGTAGTTCTTGTGTTTGTTTTTTTGTTTTATAAAGTCACCATCAACAATATGTCAACCATGCACCCAAGTTGTTTGTCTTTTGGAAAAAATACGCGGTTTTGCCTTAATTTTATAAAATACTTTGAGAAATCTACAGATCAAAACAAATAATGAAGATCATTATGAAATAACAGTGGGCCTCCAAAGTCCCATTGCTGTATGAAATCAATTGCAACCTCCACAACAGCCCTTCACTGAAGGAAGTTCATTTTAAACTTACCTTCTGAGAACTTTTCATGTACTCAAACAGGCAAACTTCTGAGGGAAAAGGCATGAGATGAGGTTAACAAGAGAGGGAGTGAAAGTGGTCCGTGAATGGGCTTGTATGTTAGAAGGTTAGTCACAACACAGAAAATGTTAAAAAGCTGTCTGAAGTCCAAAGAAATGTTTCTTTTGCTCTGTGCAACTGATGAAAACCACATTAAAGCTTCAAACTTGATATGCAGCAACAGTAGAATGCATCTCTAAACATATGAAAGGCACTGGGCTGAAACTGGACAAAGCCTTTCACAAGTCTCACCTTTCAGTTTGTTCTCAAGGGGATTGCTGTTTCAGAAACTGAAAGATACTTTTCCATATTAAAAAGGCCTTTTTTAACTAGTGCCTTAGTTTATTGTTGACTCATTCAAGTGGCACCCAATAGAGCAACTGCATTTTATTTGGAAACCCTCTTAGGGCTTAACAGTTTTGGCAGTATAACTTTCCTCTGGCTTTGGGAGATTTTTCTACAGCTTTTTGCCATGTAAATGTGCCCACTGAGTGATTCAGTTAGAAATTTCCATGAGAATACACCCTGACAGCAAGAACCATAGCTATGCCCCAGCATGCAGGTTCTCACAGGATGGGCTGAAAAGCTTTCTGGGAATCACTTACCATGCAATCTGATTACTTAAACCTTTTCCTTTCTGCTTTAAATTTTCAAGGTGAGCATTTGTTTCTAAGTATACCTTGTTGGTTTTAGCCCTTGGTAGTTTGAAGCCATTTTCCCACCGCTATTGAGTTGCTTGATACACACTTAGGGCTCTTCCCATGAAGAACCTCAGTGACATTTTCTGTGCTGCTCATGATTGTCATACTTTGTTCTTAAACAGTAGGAAGTCTGTGGTTTTGTTTCCTCCAAGATACCAGCCTTACTAACATTTCTGTGTAGGTCTGAAAAGTTTCTTTTACAGTGTCTGGTACTTAACAGAGACCTATTTCTTCTAATTGACTAACTTTGCCATGCTTTCATGATGCTAAATGCTATGTAGCATCTTATGTAGTATCTTACGTAGTTTGAGAGTATACGTATTTTTAAAGTTAGTTGCAGTTTCACTTCCTTCTTGACGTCTCCTATCCTAGTTTTATCTTCCTGCATAGAACTACTTATATGAGCAAAGTTTTCATAGATGAGAGGTTTGGATACTGACTCCTTTGGGAACTGGCAGCTGTGGATATAATTGTGTGAGGAGCGATGGGGAGCTGGAAGAACTGCCAGACTGAGCTGGGTGAGAACTGCTGAACTCAGGTGACAGAACTGAACATTCTGTTTGGGGTCAGAATGGGTTGTCTGGAATGGGATAGAGAAATTTGTTTTGAAAACAACAGATAAAGAAAAGGAGAAGTGGTTTTGTTGAGAATCCTTTGATTAGTAACTGTGGTGTTTGGGCTGGCAGAAGTTCTTATGGAGGAGAATGACAGCTTTCTTCAGCATTTCATAATTCGGAGGAAATAAGTGACATTGACCGGGCAGCAATTTGTTGGCTATGGTATATAAACTTATGAGGAAAATACTTTTCTTTTGTTTTGCATGGGAATGGTATGCCAACTGAAAACAGCATTGATTTCAGTTAGTATTCAGGTGAATCTAAACCACACAAGTAAATATATATCTGGTTTTTTATTTGCTCTTCTAGAAAGCTGTACTTTTTCTGCCACTTCTGATGGTTTCCTGCTGCTTTATTCCCTGTCAGGACTACTTAGCCAAATCCATATTAAGATGTGGCCTGTATTGTACCTAAATTGGATACTGACGTAATTCTGTGCACGTATCTATGTTAAAAGTACATTGAAAGCTGCTGCCCAGCTTATTTGAGACTGAGAAGTTAATGGTAACAGTCTAGAATGCCAAAGAACACTCTGCAATATGAGAAGGAGGAGATCTGTATTTCTTTCAGCATCATTCAGGCATAACCCAAAGGTGTCTGGCTATTCTCAGAAGGTCAGAATTTAGATGTGTTTGGTTCAAGTGTTTCTCTTCTCAACCACTTTTTCACATCATTCATGTAAATCTTAAAACATTTTCAACCATGCACGATGTTCTCTTTGTTACGGTTGCTGAAATCGCTGCAGCAATGTTCAACAAGGTAAAGCTTTCCTGAAAGTAACTTGAAGTATATTTTCACTTAACCTTGTGGAAATCACAGTTTAACTCCTATATCCTTGAATTTCAAATTTTAACTCCAAGGCCTGAGTGTATTCAGTCTGAATGCTTCTTCAGTCCTTTACAGAAGTGAAATTAGTGTTTGAATCTGGAATTAGACTCTGTGAGCAGTTCAGATATGTTTGGATTCTTTCCTTTTTTTGGGTAATGTCCACTTCTTACCACACTGACTTTCAATGCTAATTTATGGCCTAACCTGATTTCAATAAATGGTTTCCACAAACATAATTAGTAGATGAGTGACATATTTATACTGATCAAGGTATCTGTCAAAATGTGTTGTCATGGTGACTGTAAGGCCAGAGAGCTTTGTGAGACAAAATTAGATACATTACAGTGTTTTTGAGAGTAGTCACAGATGCAACCCCTGACATTGTGTATTTGCTTTATTTTTTTATTTTTTATGAGGAAGAATAAACCCTCCCCTGTGCTTCTAGGTGTAAAGCATAGAACAGGGATTGGAGGAAGCTTTGTCTAAAGCAAGTCATTCTCTTGCTGAGCTTTTAGTCTCAGAAACTGCCCAGTGCTGGAGAGGGGTTCCCTAGGACCCAGTCAAAGAGGGGCCACTGATATGTCAATTAATTTGTTATTTTGAATATTAGTTGTACAGCTAAGGAGAAAGACCCTCATTTATGTTTGCTTCCAATATTAAAAAAATAAGAAAATATGTGAGACTTTCTATTGGAGAACTGTTTTACAAGAGTTGTTGGCAAACCACACAACTAATAAATAAGCAAAGAAAAAGAAACATCCTGCTAATGGAAAGCTGTGCTACAAAATGTCATCAAAATGGTGCTTCAGCAATGATGAATTTTGCAGTACTAAGTCCAAGGACATAAATTTTGCTTTCAGCATCTACAGATTATTTGGAAGCTCTCATTTCCGTTGTGAATTTTGTATTCTGACTGCTGTCACTTCCATTTGATTGTTGTTCTTTTATTAAAAAAAAATGATTTTTAAATTGGGCCTTATTTACTATCTAGGTCATTAAGAAAAGTATCAGCTGTGTTTCACTGAAAGTGAAATATTCTCCTCTAGTGACAATAGTGACAATGAACAATTTTATTTTTTTTTAATAACAGAAGCTGCATTTCTGCACATTGACTCCAGTAGGACATTGACAACATGGTTATGACAGGAAAGATTAAAGAGAAATTACCCTTCATGGGTTTTGCAATAATTCTCTTTATGACATTTATTTTGTTTAGTACTGTCCAGAGATGGTTAATCAGCTTGTTGTCCTGCCCTCTACATTCTCTTCCAGTGAATATTTGTCTTCAAACCAAGCCTCATCTCCAGTAGTAAATTACCCAATTCTGTGTAATTGCCTAGGGGTACCCTTTATATTTTTTTTTCTTTCTCTTCTGTCCAACAAGCCCCAAAGAAAAAAATTTAGTCCCTTCTCTCACTGATACCTGTGGCAGTACACTCCTGCCTCTATGATTTTCAGTGTAGGAAAAGAAGCCTAGTTTGATGCTTTTCAGAGCAGCAAACTATTTAGCAGAAATTTATATATCTGATTTTCTGTTGCTCCAAGCAGAGGTATTTTGCAAAATTGCAATTTACTTTGGGTAGATCTTATATTATAATAATAAATTCAAAATGTCTTTTTTTCCCCATAATTTCTAGAGGACAGTAGTTTTTTAATACCACAGGTGAAGTTTAAAAGGAATAATATTGTACCATTTAAGAGATAATTTTGTACTTGCAATTAAATTCATAGTTACTCAACAGTTTGTGAGAAGTTACAGAGCAATGGTAAATTCACTGAGTAAACTTGCTAGGTTAATAAGTCATAAATGTAAATTCTTAGCTGGGTACTTCAGTGTGCTTTTATCATGGACTCACAGAATGAGTAAGATTAAAAGGGACCGCTCTGGATCACCTGGTCCAACCTCCCTGCTCATGCAGGGTCATCCCAGAGCACAAGACACAGGATTGTGTCCAGATGACTCTTGAATATCTCCAGTGAGGGAGACTCCACAACCTCTCTGGGAAACTTGCACAGCAAAGAAATTCTTCCTCATGTTCAAGTGGAATTTCCTGTGCATCAGTTTCTGCCTGTTGCCTCTTACTATTTTCTCTATGAAAAATAAAATACTACAATTAAATACATCCCTGCTGAGATTACTTTGTGAAACCTTGCCCTGCTAAAGAGTATTGTTGGTTCTTTATTTTACAGTTTGAGTGCTGTTTGCCAAGTATGGTGGATGTGCCATGGGAAACTCACTGTACAGGAGGGTTGAAGAATTAGAAGGTGAGGATAGCTTGACACGTGCATGAAAGGTGTTGGTTGAAGCTAAGGATCATATCCAGAAAAGAGTTCAAAGAGAGGCTTACAGTGGGGAGAAAAGCAAAGAGAACTTTTGGAAGAGAACAGAGTTATGTTCGGATCCCTCAGACCAGGGAAGTAGCAGGTGGAACTGCCTACCTGTTTTTTGTATGCCCTTTGTCATGGTTTGAGATAGCCCCAAAATCCAATTCCCTAATTCCATTCCCCCTCCCACATCTCAACCCAATGTGAGATGGGTTTTTCCAGACAAAACACAACCAGACTCAGAATGGGGGAAAGGGAATATATTACAATGACTGTACAAATAAATACTATAACACATTATACACACGATCACAACTATCTCTACCATGACATATAGTATTGACAATGGATCAGATCTCCTCTCCCCTCCAAATAAAAGTCCAGGAGGGAAAGAAGGACAGATCCCTTCCGGTCTCTCAGGGCAGCAGCTTCTTCAGAGTAGCAGAAGCAGTCTATCTCTCTCTGTCATGCATGCAGCTGTTGCTGGATCTCTGTCAGCACTCACGAGGGAGGTATCCAAGCTCCCTCGGCCCCGTCGCCAACCAACCGAGGGGTCTTCCGTGGGCTTCGTAACCCCAGACAAGGTCGTTTCACCACATCATATCACGAGCACAGGGGGCTTTGTGACGGTCTGGTATCTCCAGGAGATTCAAGCTCCTTGCAGGGCCTCTGTGCCCTACCTCAGGCTGCCACCTTGGCAGCAGTGCGAGGGGGGAGCCAAGGTCACCCCCTCTGCATTCCTCTCCGTCCCGGTCCAACTTCCCAGGACGCTCTGAGCTTCTCAGCTCTTCTCTCTCTCTCTCTCTGGTGCTGCATGTCTCTGTTGCTCCATCTTATCTCTTCTGACTCTCTGCCACCGCTTCTCCGGTCAGTGCCGACTGCTGCTTTCTCCGGCCGCTGCCCAGTTTGGAGAAAACATCTCCCAGCTCACAGCTACAGACACATAGTCCAGCTTAACACTGTGCAAGTCTCTGTAGCCCCCAACTGGGGCTGGGGGGCCCCAGAGGCCCCGAGGGGCTCCGGGCCCCTTTCCTCGTGACTCCTACAACATGGCCACCTCACCTACCAAACCAAAACTACCACTCTTCTCTTCTGTTCTGGTTGTGGTATGTTTACATTTCTGCAGGAACGCCCATTGGACAGAACTTCAAAACTTCCAGGGGTTTCCACCCCTTGGGGCTTACCACTTTTCTTAGCCTCTGGGGGAAAACAAGATTCAAACCACTACACCCTTTCCATCTTTTCTGTCATTTCTACTTCAGTAATATCTGGAGACCTTCAGATTAAGGTGCAGCCTCACTCTGCTAGTTCCAGATGAGCTGCTGAACAACTTTTCTTGTAAACCTTGACACTGCAAAGCAGTGTTTGCCCTGGCTTCTTGGAGACACAAACCTTAGTGATTTTAATGGAGTTGCTAGCCTAGAGAAATAGGTTTCAGGCACTGTATCTGGGGTCTAAAAGGTGGAGAGAAAGGACTGGAGATGGAGAACAGCAGAAGAGAGGTAAAACAGCTTGCCTACATCATGCAGGGTATGTCTTCATTGCTATTTAAAAATAACAGCAGAAATAAATACAAAAGTAAGAGAAACTTATACAAACAAACTAGATTGAACAATCTTCAAGCTAGCAAGCTTGGACAGTGATAACTTTGCCTCTGTTTCCCTCATATTCCTTTAAAATAAGAACGAGACAATACTTCTTGGTTTTTCATAATGAGAAGTCTAGTACCATCTGATGGCTATTATATGATTCAAATAATATTGCTTTGTCTGGGACAGCAATTATGAGAGATCATTGTATATTCAAGTTTAACTTTATGTGGCCTCAAGCAGCTTTCAGCAAAAGCGGCAGAATCTGTAAAGACAAATTCCACACCAGAAAGAGAGCAAACAAACAGAGCACAGCGGTTCGTATAACCATGGCATCCTATTGCATTTTCATCAAAACTGAAAGAGCTACAGAGGAAAAAAAAGCCAAGGAAAGACAACTCTCGTGAAAAATAAGAGGAGCAATAAGAAAGCAGGCTGATAAAATGAAGTATTCTCTAAAATAAACTACAACACAGATATATATACAGAGGTCAGAAGAGATGTGACACACAGGCTTTTAAGAAACAGCCAAGGAATAACAAATGTGCAGTGTTTTGCCCTGAATGAATTAATTCGTCAGGAGCTTCAAGAGTTCTCAGGTTTGGTTTTTTGTTTCATTTTGCTTTGGTTTTTGGAAAGAATGCTATTTTCACAGAAAACACTGTGTGTGCATAACAAGTCATCTAAATCAATGTTGTACATTGTCTTTAGGCAATTATTTTCTCTGCTATTTGTCAAAGGCAAGAAGTAAAATCCAAGCAGTTTTGAGCTGCTATTTTGTTGTAATTATCTTTTCCTTTTGAAAATATACTGTGATTTATGATGCAAAATCAGTGCTTCAGGGTTACTTTCTGGCATTCATTATATCAGAGAGAGAAACAATTAAAAACCAGGTACATAAGAGACATATATGCAAGAGTGTGCAGTGCAGCCTGAAATTAATTTGAAGACTGAAGATTTATAAATGCACTTTGTGTACTTGAGGGTAGTGCTAGATCTATTGGCTGCCATCTGAGTACAATGTATGCCTCCTCTAAAACTTCATTATAAACTTTTCATTGTTTGAACAGTCTTGCAACTCGCTCTGTGTGTCTGTGTGTACAGTGTCTGTGTGTACACGGGCACGTCTGTGTGCTCTGCTCTCTGCCAGGGAGCAAGGCAGCAAATTCATAGGAGACAAGAAGGTTAATGGTGCTCCACAGAGTGTGGCTCAGGGGGAGCAACATGAATATTGCTGTCCAGAGATGTGAAAAAAAAATGCACAGCGATAAGAGTTATTAAAAGTAATAGCTGAATCTGCTCTTAGGATTATGTTTTCTGAGTTCCTCTGTTTGGAAGGAACCAGCTGTGCGATTTCCATCAGTAGCCCTTAAGAATTTTTAAAGCTTCTGGATTACTGCCAACATAAGTCCCACTGGAAATGCTGTAACTGTAACTGTCATCAGCATCCTAGCCTATAATATCCATACTAGTTTGCTTTTTCCACTTGACCCACCTCCTCTGTCATTCCTGGTACATGCCACCAATGTCAAGTTGCAGTCTTACAAAAATAAGGGAGTTTACAGACTTCTTTTCATTGCCTTTACTTGAATCCTAGAATATTCTCCAGTTGGAGTTCGGGGGTATGGAATTAGCCATGTGTCACTAATCTTTATTTTTAAAAAATGCTTTATTTCAGGAGAAGATTTTTTTTGTACGGAGGTAAGATAGTTTGAAAACTACTTTTTTTTTTTTTTTTTCTGAAGTGCTTGACATATTGTGAACGTGAGGAAATATTCACAAAGATTAGTTTTAGTCATTAAGAGGCTAAACTCTCTAGTTTCCAAACATTTTTCAGGGACAGGTCAGAACAAATTAAAACAAGCCCTGTTTTGACTAAAAGAAGTATCCTCTCTCTCTTTTGCATTCTCACTCTCTTTTTCTTACCATTGGATACAGAGCTATCCTAGAGAGCTCTAGTCTCCAAAAATGTAATTAATTAGTTGTTGAAGATGACTTTGCCTCAAGTGGTGGAGTAGGACCAACAATTTCCAAATCTGACAGAATTATTTTATTGTTATATTTCTCTCTAACTTCACTGGGAGTACAGGTTGTGATGTTCTTATTGTTGATTTTCTCCATTCTTTTAAGAAGTACATTTTTCATTCCACCTTAGCCATACACACTTCCACAATTTAGGAGAGAAACTTACTAAATTGTAAGTTATGCTAGTCATGCTAAGTAAGTTATGCTAAGATATGCTAGTCAAAAATATCACAATACTTTTCCTCTGACAAGTATCCTGAAGATGTTTTGGATAATTTGGAGAGCAGTCAAAAGGAACTACATGTGCGTTTCAGAATATCATCTTGATTCCCTTCCGTACAAATCATCACTAAAATAATTTTGTACATGTCTGTACATCTTATCTTTAATTTCTGATGGGTGCATTTGGTAGCCTGCACATTTCTGTACACTTGAATCCATTACTAATCAGTATATACTTACTGATTATACAAGCTGCTTTTCATAAACTCCAGGACAGCTTTGAGAGTGGATGACATCAAAATGAACCAAAGTATTTCATTTTGATGTCAGCTGTCCCGCCACAACTTGCTGTATCAGTGGTCTGTGTTCGTCTAAACTGGGCTCCTTTTTGTCTAAGTCTTAGCATTCTCTGATTTTTCTTATTTAAAAGAGTATCAGCAGTAAGTAATCTCAGAAGTCCTACTGGTCTGATTTAGTAAATTTGTGTCAGACTTTTGTCTTACTTTGTTATCATGTTGGATACAAGAAAAATACTCCTGAATCCAGTTATATCAGACCTGCATAATGACAATATACAATTGGCATCTGCTTTTTAAAGCACTGAATGAAGACAAAATAACTCACCTTCTTCTTCTCATTCAATATTTGATTGACTGATTTCCTCATTCTGATCTTTGGTTAAGAGATGCTATGTTTCTTGTAGATGGATTTGCACACTGAAGAGATTATGTGCGTTGTAATTCAGATCAGTAATGGGTTGAATTGGTTTTTTGCACTATGTGACCAAAAATTTGAGGAGACCAGACTGCCATTCATAAGGTAGCACAGGTTTTCTTTCTATTGTTGGAACTTGTTACATGAAATTTGTGTGTTTGAAATTAGTGTTTGTGCTTGATCTCAATCAGGAAAAGGCAGTAACTTTTGACATTACATCAGTTCTAAAACTTTCTCTCTTCTTATGGTTTTTAAGCACGAATGACCAAGTTCACTTTATAAATATTTGATTGAGTACATTCTATATGGGAATATCAGCCATACAACTGGATGACATACAGATTATTAGTGAACCCTATTGCCCTATTCTCTATTCTTCTCATTTTATTTTTTGGTTTGTATTTTTAAATGATCTTCCAATACTTGCAGTCCATGTGGAACATGTCTGCAGTGGAGTGTATTAACTTGGAGTTATTAACTCTGCTTTTGTTCATATTCCTCTCTTTCCTCTGCTCTGCTTTGAGTAAGAGAACACCACTTCAGGCACCACTTCATCCTTGTGCGTGTCTGTCTGCAACTCAGCCAACACCTCAGAAATCCTTTATCTTTCCATATTTTTTTTTCTGACTGAAAATAGTTTTTGCTCTATGTTGCTCTAGCTTGGTCTTTTCATAAACCTATTTCACTTAGACTTTAGCTTGCGGCTTTGTCTTTCTCTTGTGTGTTACCATGGATCATAAATGTCCATTTTGATATGGGCACTAACTTCTGCTTCAGAATGACTTCCTACAGGTTTGAATCTCTATTTAATGTATGGTTCAAGGAAAAAAAATGGTAAAGAATTCCAACAAGTACTCTTAATTCCATTTTCTTTGGTAAGACATGCAACCCTTCTTTCATGAGCATAATTGAATTCTAAACTATATTGTTTCACGCCACTAGAAAATTTCAGAGGAAGATAGTCCCAGGGGTCCCCTCCTAATAAAAATTTCTTTCAACTAAGGACTGATTAATCAAAGCCCTGAGAATATGAAAATATGGCAGTCCTTAACACTGACAGACAGATTCCGGTTTTAATTATTTGGAAACCATTTTAATCTTTTATGAGTGGAGATATAGATGATAATTCAAGTAGAAAATAAAAACTGAAATACAACCATGTTTATGCCACAATGAAAACTGAGCTTGGGTGTTATTTTCCAATGAAGTATAAATACACACACGCCTGTCTACACAAATGAGATTTCCCTTCAGTTTGTGTGTGTATGAGTTTTATATGGACACCTTTCCCTCTCTTTTCTTAATAGATAAGTAGTTCCAGTTCAAGATGGTACCATTTTATTGCATATCACAAATGTGAGGCAAAAAAAAAAGGCAAAGTGAATGCCATTCACTGAAATAATATTTACTTTGTCAGTTTGAATAACACCTGCACTTGCAGCTTCAATCTTTCTACCAGTGTTTGACCTCCATTTCCTCTCCCATCTCTACTGATTATGAGTTATTATTTAAGGTCTAAACACAAAAGTCTATTACTGCTTTTGACCTTGGTCATTCATGTATCTTTTATATCAAGGTCTCGCACGTACCTGTCCTCTCATAAATTAAACTGGATTTCATATTTATCAGCTAGTCAGAAATATAGCTACAGCACAACTGGCTCTTGACTTTTGACAGACATTAAATAATCCATAATGAAAAAGGCAAACCATTTATACAAAAGACAATATGAAATACGTTCAATTATAGGAGGTCTCTGTTTTTCTGCCTTTACCTCTTGGATACCTTCCTATGAATTTGATGGAGGTTCTCTTGAACCAAGAAAATGTGTAACTTTTACAGAAGCAACATTTTAGTAAAAATATACAACTGCCAGGTAATCCTCAAAATTCAGGACCAGATCTATGCTATTGCAAGTAGGTTTTCCTGCTGTTAATATTTCTGGACTGGGAAGCACATTTCCAAAAAGCAGTCATCAGCTCTAGAGCTATGTCAAAAACTGTAGCTATTGTACCAACTGGAAAAGTCATGAAGCTATATGGCAGGAGGGCAAATGGAAAGAGGGAATAGGTCAGAGAAGTTTTCTAAACTTTGAAGATGAAGTGCAGGAAGATTTAAAAATGTCCATCCTCAAGGAGAGGATCTTCTTAACAAAGACTGAGGAAGGTGACTGCTGTTTTGGGGGAGTATCAGAAGAAAGACAAACTCTACAGAGGAAACTTCAGGCACATAGGCCCAGATATTTTCAGATAGGTCTGTACTCCATGTGTCTGCAGTCTCTCCTCCAGGTATCCAGTGGTTTGGGCATTAGGGTACAAGCCTGGACACTGATTTGATCTCTCCCAGGCAGAGGAAGCTGTGTGTCTAAGTATTCTCTAGTTCTGTTGCAAAGTATGTGAGGGGCCCCACGAACAAAACTTCTTCACCTCCTTTTTCTCACTGATTCCCAGCTCCTTAAGTGGGAGAGAAACATCTAAGCAGTATTAAGTAATGAGACCTGGAAATTGGCATTAGTCCCAAATTTTTGTATCAAATTTATACAAGTAGCTTTCCTTCTTAGTTTGTGAAGGAAGTTTGTTTAGTTGATGGTTTCCCAGGGCAGCAGAAAACTGTTCTGCTCTACTTGCAATGTGCAAGTGATTTACTCGTAAAGGTTTATCCTGAAAAATGACCCATCCTCTTTTTGGAGTTCCATAGAACAGGTTTGTAATGTTCATGTGAATGATTGAAAGCCATCTTTTGAGCATGCTAATGTGATTTCATACATTAAATTGTCTCTTAATAGCAGTAGAACTGTGTTTTCTGTCATCCAGGGCTTATACATTTGCTTTAATAATTATAAGAGCAGGCCATTTTCTAGATAATTGCAAACATTCCCAATTCACATTTAAGTTTATGCATAAGGACATTATAGGTACTGTAAATTTTATGCTTTATGAAAGATACAGGGTTAGTCTGATACGTATCTTTTATGCACAGCCATTGATTGATGCGCCAGAGACTAATAAATTGTGTCTGAGAAGTTTCACTGCAATCTGATTCCCATTCATTTGCATATGACTTCATTTTCTGAGCAGTGTGAGAGTGAAACTATTTCTCAGTAGCATTAAACTGACCTAAATCTGACATGGAGACATTAATTCTGGGAGTTGACAGAGCAGAAGTATGTAAGCACCACTGATGGTAGTGAGAAGACTCGGGTATATCTGTGTGTGAAGCAACTGATTTTGTAGATAATGCAACACCATCAAAAAAATAAGGCATAATTTGGCTATTATAAAATTAGAAAATACTTTTAATCTTATTTGCTGAATTCTGATGCTATTTCCAGCTGTAAAGATGTGTTACACTATGGTTTCTGAAGCACTAAGATGCTATGGTAAAAATCAAATCAGAAAAATACACAGGGCAATTAGCAGTTCTGATTTCAGAGAAGGATTGGTCAAGAGTGCAGTAAAAAAATCCTAGAAATACTAATTGGGCAATAATGATAAAAGACATCTGATTATGTGAACACTGTATCGAGCAGAACTCATGGGAAAAAAGAAAAATGTGATCATGCAACTTAGACTGTGTCATATAATTTATGCCAAAGTACTTGAAATTTTCACCAGAAGTTTATATTATTTTTATTTTCTAAATTTTAAATGTTTCACCCTAAAACCTTAATGAAGTTTTAAAACTGTTTTTTTGCAACTTTTCAATTATCTAGTGGGGAAAAAAAATTGACAAAAACATCTTTCAGACATTTAGTTTTAGATCAGTTTGACTGGGCTGACTCCTGTAGTCAACAAAGAAATAGCAAAGAGATAACAAATGAGAGAATCCTCCAGAAGTTATCTCAGTGCATTTATATCAGGCTTTGGTTTCTTTAGAAGCTAAAATTTCATATGACTCTGCTGAATGTCTTCAAATTGTACATTTAGAGTGGTTATTCATTTTAGTAGATTTTCTCTTTACTGGAAACAGCTCAGTGATATCTGCCATGGTCCAAAATACTTATTAATACACAGAAACTCTTGAAAGGATAGCATCAATAATGTAATAACACTTTATTTGGTGATATAATATGTAAATTATTATCTGAATAATAGAAAGAACTTAAAAGTTGGTATAAAAAGTGATGGAAACTAAATCGTTTAATAAGAACAAGGTCTTTATAACTTATTATAACCTGTGCTGCAAATATTATCTTTAATAAATATAATATTAAATTGTTGTAAAATTTAATTATGAATATAAAAAAAAAGCCTCTGATCATGCTTATTGAATGTTATGAGTATGACTAGGCAGAGTTTGGGCAACTGCTTTAATTTCAGTGTAAGGACCAATTCCATGTTGTCCACTGTCATGATGAACAGGAAGTGAGTTAAACTTAATGGAGTAGTTTTATGTAAGGAAACTATCTTGAATTATCTGAAATAACTATTCATGCTCACTGCAGTTTCATTTGTAACATCATTTGGTTCTGTTCAAACAACTGCTTAAAGTGTAACTCATTCTCTTTGCTTGTTTAATTTTGATCTGTAACAAGCAGGCACCCCTCACCTTGCTAAACTGTGCACTGATTTACATATGTTCATGCTGCTCCAGCTCTGAATGAGAGAGAGCAGTATTTATTAACAAAGAACATATTTGTCCTTCCTCAAAATGCAGTGGCCAGTGAATTTTTATTTTTAATTCATTTTTTTCTCACATTATAACCATACAATCCTTCTCGCTGGCTTTCAGCATGGTAAGTTTGACCAGATCACCTCTCCATAAGGAGAATTTCCAATTCTTTGTACTTAGCACCAATGAATAACAACTAATTTTCTTATTCTTTTCCACTTCTATAGAAATCATGTGTATCACCATATTTGTTTTCCCTCCCTCCAACATAGTTAGCAGGTGATGCTTAAGAAGAAAAACAGGAACTGTAGGGCAGAAACCATCAAGCACAACTTGTACTTGCAAAGCATGAATTATGGCAAGAATTAACATTTCTGATTTCAGAGAAGGATTGGTTGGAGTGCAGTAAATAAATCCTAGACACACATATTGGGCAATAACGATAAAAGACATTTGATTATGTGAACACTGTAGCAAGAAGAACTCATAGGGAAAAAAGAGTTGGTATCACTTTCCAGACCAGAAAAATGTTCATTTAACACACTACCTATAAAGAGGACGTTATTTTATTACAGAAATACGTGCTTGAAAGGTGAGTAGGAAAGTGTTGTCTCCAGTTTACACCTGGGGCAGGGAAAGGTGACAATAGTTGTCAGAGATCACAGTGTGTGTGACAGGGGGAGTCTTGCTTTTCTTTGATAGAGTATCCAAAGCTGTTAAGAAGAGTGAACCCCAGGAATTCAGTCATCTGATGGAAAAGGATACCAGAAATCCCTACTTTAAACTAGATAACACAGCTCAAATGTCACACGCTGAAGACTTGCAGTAAAGTGCTCTGAAATGAGATGCAGACCAGAATTGTTAATAGGAAATATTCAGCAAGTGTATTTATGAGAATCGTAAATAACTCACAAACAGGGAGGAGGGAGTGAAATTACCCAAATCAGCGATTTGTTATGAATTATTTGTTGGCTCTTAAAGGAGAATAACAAGGATCAGGGTCTCCTCCTGTCTCAACAGAAAGGTGAAGTGTGGTCGGTCAGCACAGACAGCCTGGGGGGCAGGAGCTGTAACAAGAGCAGAAGCTGTCTGAGAGTTATTCCAGCCTGGTTTCCTTGTGTGGGACATACAGAAAAATGGAAGAGGAAGGAAGTATAAAGAGAAAGGTGAAAACAAACAAACTAGAGTAAAACTCATACTCAGACCAAAACCCTTGGAATTATTTTCAAATATTAGGAAGTGTTCTTTTGTGAATTTTTTGCATTTTTTTGGCTGACAGTTTTAGCTTTAGTGTCCTTTCACTTCATGAACTCCAGAAGGGAATGCTCAATCTACATACCATTTTGCCTCTTGCTTTTTGGGCAGCTGGGGTCAAATTCCTTCAAAATAAATGTTGGGGAAAGAGATGTTTCTTGTTGTATATTTTATGACAAGTCCTATAAGTGTAGTGGCAAACTTTTGCTGGTATCCAGACTATGTCCACTATCCTTGCCTAATCTTTCAGCCCATCTGTACAAATCATTGTCTTACCCACTTTTTTCCTACAGAGCTAAGTTCAAGTCTGTAGTCAGTTGATTTGGATATTTACCATACACTCTCTGCAGTGTTCCACTTCCACTCATTGGAGACCTGTGATCCTGAGGCTCAAGCAAGCTACCATATACTACAGCTAATTAAAAAAAAAGCAACAAACAAACCCACAAAACTAAAATACTAGAAGTTGATCATGACTCTATTTTTTTTCTCCTTGGATTAAAATAATTAAAAATATTTTCTTCAGTTACAGTCAGCTTCTGAAGGAGACTTCATTCCTGATATAAAATCAACAAGAGGCGGAGGGTACCCATTTTCACTGCTAACTTTCATTAATTTTTACCTTTTCTACTAAAAATATATACTGTTTCAGCTTTCAGTCATCAATTATTTCTATACTTCTTTTTTTCCCCCCAGTAGATTAAAGAATCCTTTGTTCCCTGGTGTTTTTTTCCCTGTGCATATGGTTATAAACCATTATCAAGTCACCTTTCAATCTTTTTTTTATAAGCTTTACAAAATGAGTGCTTTAAATTTCTCACTGTAAGTCATTAAGTCTCCAGCCATTAAATACTTTTTATGGCTCTTTTTAACACTCTCACCAACATCCTTTAAAATATGGAGACCAGACCAGCACAGGGTATTGCAATAACAATCACACAGGGGTAAGCTCACCTCCCTCTACTTCTGTGTTTATATACTCATAGATGGCATTAACCCTTTTCCCACACTGCTGCAAAAAGCCTTTTGGAGTCATATATCTACTGTGACCCCTAAATTCTTTTCAGAGTCCCTGCTTCCCAAGGCAAACTACTCCATTCTCTAGGCTTAACTTGTGCTTCTCAGTCTGTTATCTGGCATTTGGTGAGACAGAATGAAACATATTTTGATTGAAGGGTACCCATTTGCCAAGTAGAGTAGCTCCTGCAGTCATCTTTTTTTCCCATGCCATCAGTCCTCACCTCTTCTGCAAGATTATCAGAAGTGATTTTTTATACACTTCCACGTAGTTGCTGTAAATGTTTTCAAAGTTTGCTGCTAAGATCTTTCTCAAGTCTCAGGCAATACAAGCAGGGAGAGGATGGCACCACAGGCTGAGTGTGAGATTTGTTTCAGACACATACAAGGTATATTCTTACAAATGCCTCCAAACACACCCTCCAAATGGCTCTGCTTTCCACTCAGCTAAATGAAGAAAGACAGAACAATACTGCTGGAGGAAAAGAGGCACAGAGAAGTCAGTGGGTTAGCTCACATTTAACTTAAATGTGAGGAAAGGAATTTCCATTTCTGTGCCTTACTATTTGTATTTCTTGCCTAACCATCCACAGTGTGTCTAGAATTTTTGTCTCTTCATGTGTTTTCTCTTCTCCTCAGATATGAAAAAAAGAAAACCAACCTAAAACAAAACAAAAAACATAGAACCCCCCCAAACAAACAAATAACAACAACAACAACAACTGCCATTGGTTTGTTCATCTGTCTGTTTTTCTAAAGGGGATATGTTACCTGAGTCAGAATTTCCAGTCAGTAGGAGCTGTATGCTTAAATTCTGTAAGTCGTTCAGTAGACTGTTTAAATAAGCAACTAGTAGGTGACTCCTTCTGCCTTTAAAAGAACATCTTTTTGCATTGTCTTTTAGAAGAATTTGGATGCATTCGCTAGTGGTCACTTTCTGATAGTTGTGGAGTGTTTTTGTGTGTTTGAGTTCTCTGGTCCACAGTAAAACAAATTAGTTTGAATGTAAGGCTGTCAGCAGGCATGTGGATGTTCAAATGTTGCCTGTGCCAGTGTCAGAGGTGTCTTCACAGAGAATGAGCATAAAGGTTGTGAGATGAAACATCTGACTGGAAGCCGAGTCTGCCGGGAGATTTATGGACAAAAACTAGAAAAATTCCTGGGGAGGATGAATCATTCAGGCCAGGAAAGGGGTAGGTTAACCTCTGAGAGGAGGTCCTTGGGGAAGAAAGGCAGATCTGTCTAAATGATGGGGCAGATATCCCAATAGGATTAGAGTGCCAGGCTCAGAAACAAAGAGGCTAAGATTAGATTTGGTGCTTATGTTTTCCCCCTCCAGTATTGACTTCATTAAAACTGCAGGAACTGATTCAGTGTGTGGAAGTTACACGACCTTGAGGTCACACAATAAGCTTGTTTCATAAGTCATACTCAGCTTCCATCTCTGCTTTCTCATTCACTTTCTCTCTTGCTCTCCCCTTTCGCACGCACTTTGTAGCCTCCAGTCCCGGACTTTTCCTTCGAGACCTTTATCACACCTCACTGTCCTCATCTCTCAGACTTGTCTCATCATCACTAACCCTACAGGCCCACACTCTTCTCCCATTGCACCCTAAAAACCATGGTCCTTTCCACCCAAGGCTGCCATTCCAGTCTCTGTCTCTCCCTGTTTGACCGTAGGATCCTTCCTCTCATGCTACTGCTACACTATATCTCCTGTGTATTTGGTTGGATCTGGGCAGTTTCTTACTGCATCCCTCTGAAGTCGTTATCAGGATGTCACAGAGAACAACAGACTCCCAGATTTTGGGCATCTGCTGGATCTGGCATGACCTGAAGCATCTTGGAAGACAATTGTAGGGAAAGTCATTCTTATACCTAGCTGGAACATTGTCGGTGTAAATGGTATCCTTTGGGAATATATAGCTGTTAAAACATTTAACAGATCACTGTCAAGCATGCACAAACAGTGCTTTCCCAAAGATGTAATGAGTTTGAGTAGACTTTAGCAGGTAAGATAAATCTCTGACAAAGGCCACCCTATCTATCTAATTCCCAGTTCCAAATGATGAGAATGCTAGTGTTTTTCAAATAACATATTTTCTTTTTCTAAAAAAACCCTTATGGCTTTAGAACACCTGTGCTTTGCCTTATGCAGAAAAGGTAAGTAAAAGTTTCTTTAAAGAGTGATAAAATCAGTTTGCCTAACTTGATCTGAGTTTGCAATAACAATTTTGATACAAGACAGAGAAACCCCAAACATTTCGGGATAAAATGAGTCACATCTTTTATTTTGTATAGCTTTCAATGTAACTAGTTCTTTGAAATATACAGGGAATCAGAATTAACACACTTGGCTGCTGAAGAAAAAATAAATCCAACACATAAATCAATGGTATTTTCAATAACATCTCTGAATGCCAGCAAATCACAGGTCCATGGCATCCTCCCTAACCCAGTGGTGCAACATTGTTCCAGCACTATCTCCAAGGGTCACTGATTCAAATTTCCTACTTTTCTTAGAGCTCTTCTACCCAAACAGCTCCAAGGCCTGTTTAGTTTATGATACATGATTTTAACTTCCAAATCTCTATCTATATCATGTATAACTTCACCCTTTCATGAAGACTGCATTTTGTTCTCCTGGATTTATCATTGTTCTATAACTATGTTTTAACTGCATTTCTAATCTGTTAAATCATATCTTCTGCAAATACAATCTGTATTGATCTAGAATTCAATTTTTCTTAATTTGGTTTCTTATAGTATTGGATGAAAACATTTGCACATGCAATTTATTATGTGTTACAAAAGGATGAGCTATCAAGTGTGATATTTCTTTTGTTGAATAGATAAAATTTTATTTTATTCTCTTAAATTATCCTCATGATAAAAAAATCTGTATTACAAAGGAGTGTAAAGAATTAGTTGTGGATACCATCCTTTCTGCAGTTATGCCATTGTTTCCCTCTCAATCTATTTATATAGAGTATTTACAGATAGCTTTAATTTTAAATATTTAGAGGCTTAATATAACTGTTCTGATTTTTCGCCCTGAATCTTTATGAAGTAATGCCTAAATTTCATTGTATGGCAAGTGATACAACACATAAACTCTGAGAAATCCCAGCTGTAAATCTTTGCATCAGGCTAGCCATGGAAAAAGCAGTAAATCCATAATAAATATACAGATCCCAAAGTGTGTGTTCTGAGCTGGCAGACTTACATGAGAAAACACTGTTTGGCCTTTTTATTTCTGTTAACTACTTGCATTTGCCTTTGTGATCATTACACCAAACTTGTAGTAAGAAATGAAGTTTCTCCAGTTGTGTCCATGACAGTTATAAATCATTAGAGTTTAGGAAGTCCCCCAAGTAATAAGTGTACATTAAAATAATCACTTAAGAAATGCTGGACATGGCA
Organism: Corapipo altera; assembly: GCF_003945725.1. NCBI lineage: Eukaryota > Metazoa > Chordata > Aves > Passeriformes > Pipridae > Corapipo > Corapipo altera. Next base: position 11,052,886 of record NW_020884898.1, on the reverse strand, counting down.
ATGGTGAATTTTCTAAAGTCCACTTAGATAACCAAACAGCATGAGAGCAAATGGAAAAATCTAAGGTGTGCCTTGGTCTCAGGTATGGTCTATGAAAGATCTATGGTGGACCACTGATCTAAATTTTTAAAAGTAAGTAGTTTCCAGGGTTGTGAAGGAAGAGATTTCTAGGGTAAAGAATAGCCCTCAATTTGTCACCTTGGAGAGCAGTTTGAAAGCTGATTCATTCACTCTGCTGTTTTCTAAGACAAAATTTAAGTCAAATATAATTTTAACAATAGCAAAATGTATAGATCTCCCCCTATAACTAACATGTACTTGAACAGATAGATTTTCTGTAACTAAATTTAACTCTGCACAGTCAGTAAGTAGAATATATGCACACTACATAAAGATCTTTTTTCAAAATTCTGTGACCAAGTTGTTCTAAGGGTTCAAATTTTCAGTATTCAGTTAAAATTTTCATTTTTCTTGAACTGCAGCATATAAGCAATGTAGACCCCATTATTTTATTTTGATGAACACAAACCCAGTGCAATGTATAAGAACAGAAATGTGCTCCATGAATCCAAAGTAATAAAAAGCATACTAAAAAAGGAATAACAGTGACTGTATCTTCTAATCAAACTTCCATGCATCAGAATTTTGAAGGTTTATTGCAATAAACCTAGAGCTTGCAGCAACAGTGTCTAAAGTTTGTTTCTCCTGAGATTTAGCTAGATCACATTTCCTCTATGGATAAAGAAGTCTAGTATCTGAAGGACAACTCAATTTTCTCCACTATTGCAATTAATTGAAATTGAGGCCATCAAAACTTGTGAGTCAACAGCTTTCACCACAATTTCCTGACATGTTTTAATATGCACCTGGCTATCTTGGTCCTTTGGACCATTCCAGCTTTTCAGGGATCATTGGAACAACATAGTTCCTTTGGCTCATACCATTTTCATTGGGTTTTTCAGTTTAATATTAAGGGCCAGACTCTCACCATCTCTATAGCAACTTAGGATACCCTATAGACAAAGTTGGCTGCCAGGTTTCCTGTCAAGTTTGACTCTTCAGCAACTCTGTGCAGCTGGGGTGGTGAGAAGTTGCCAGATTGCAGGAAATAATTATAGTAAAATGTCACAAAAAATGCAAATATGTAAACCAAACCTAATTAAAATAGAGAAATGATCATAGTAATTGACCCTTACAGAACTCACACAGTATGGACTTCAAATGGGAAAATAAGTGCATCCAGGTGATGGTGATGACACAGTATATCTAACTCCATGGTAACCCTCCTTTTCTCTGCATTTCATTTGAATTCTGCCTAAACACTGATAGACTTTGTGCTTCAGGAGTCCTTACAGAAAATTAAAGCCCTAAATCCTCGCTATAGGTTTTTTGTCATCTTGGGGTTTTTTTGAGCAGATTAAGGAGAAAATTAGCACCTCAATTCTTTCACAAACAATTGTGAAAAATTCTGGGCTGATCTGAACTTGTTTTAAGTCCAGTTTTTCCTTTCACCTATCAAATAAGGACATTAAATATCTCTGCCCTTGCCCAGGTTGCTGTGCTTCGTTCCTAATCTGAGCTCACTAATCCAGCAGAAATCAATCCACATGCTATTCCTGTTGTTTAGTGACTTAAACTGACTCACACAGTGGTCCATAAGAGGCAGAAGTTAACTGGCATGACCCTGTAGCCTCAGGGCATGGCAGAAAAGGCCTTTTCTACCTTCTGGTGGCAGCAAACTCTGGGATCACATCTGCTCAATAATAGGGGTTTGCACAAAGAACACAGAACCTTTTTGACAAACTGACTGTAGAAAGAGCTCCACAGCCAGTACTTAGCTTTTCATCTAAAAGTTGTGTGGTATTTTTAGGAAGAATATAACAGTGCTCCAGAAATATTTTGGGTCTAACAAAGAAACTATCTAGTTTTTGACCTCTGGAGCTCCCTGTACCGTGTCCTTAAAATTAAGTGGGTTATCTAAGAATTTGTGAGGTCTAACACCATCAGAAGTGATCCTGCTCATCCTATAGCTGGGGTAGAAACCCAGTGTAAGTAGTCAACAGCAAAATATAAGTTACAGGATGTGACACTCCAACACAAGGTGACTGGTTCCTCACATCTCTACCTCTTAACACATGAGGTTAGTGCAGACAGTACGCTGTGAAGAACTTCTCCAGTAAAGAAGTGAAAAGTTTCAGTGAGATAAAATGCTGTCCTGAAAGAACAATGCTTTAAATACCCTATTAATGAGGTATAAAATCACAGAATTAAATGATACAGGCTTCAGATAGCAGTGTTTTTTAGTAGGGATCAAAAAAAAAAAAAAAGGGAAGAAAAGCAAAAAAAGAGAAATGTGACTTGGCTCAAAAGAACATACTGAACGAACCTTTTTTATTAGTTCATCTGGCTTTGCAAGTGGTATTTGGTAGTTAAGTGAATGGTGAAAGACACGAGGTCTACAAGGAAAGACTTAAAAAATAACGAGAGGGGGAACAAAGCTACACTTAAAAGTCCACTTAGCTGTCTACAGATTAAGATTTGATTGCAGTAGCTGGGATCTGCCCTAAGCAAAGCTTCCAAAGTATAGCCACAAAACATAAAACCTTGAATGAGGTGAGGAAGCAATATATCTTTTATTATTACATTAATGTGGGGGAAATAAGTTCACATATTTAAGTGTTAAAATTGTTTGAGACTTTGGAATCACATGCATTGTAAAGACCTTGTGGATTAACACAATTCAGTGTTCTAAGAATCATTTCTGAGGTCCTGGTTGGATTCATATTCATTTATTTAAAGTCATAATCAGGTAAGTTTGTTCTCAATTGTCTGTTTACACATACAGTCTATGGTCTCCTGGCTCTTGTATAAGAAAACCTTACCAGAATTTAAAAGAGATCATCTCTGTTTTTTCCCTTCTTGTTTAGAGAATTAGACCAATAGAAAGTTTATTTTATTTAAATCAACAAGTTTTGTGCATTATTTTTATCAGAATAGTCAGCAAAGAACTACAATAACTTTCTGTAGCCTGATTTCTGACATGCAAATATTGAGAATTCATGTTTTTTTAATTGTAGAGAAAGAAATATTTTGTCATTTTTCTCCAGGAAAGCAAGAACCAACACAGAAATGTGACAGGCTATAAATTTGATAAGATGTCTTGTACTGCAATTTTTTATTTATCCTCATGGGACTCCTTGAGCTTTCCCAGATCTACCTTTACCACAGAACTGCCTGATGGTCTTCATCAGCTCTTAAAAACAGAATTGTTACAAATGAGAGCTTACAGTGGCAGCCCTGGTTTATTTTATGCAATGCTGCCACATAATAATTGCATTACATAAGTTTGGCAGCATTTCACAGCTGCACTAAGTCATGCTAATGGGTGGTATCCAGTTGCTAATGTTGAAAACTGCTTCTGCACAGAAGCTGATTGAATAGGTTTGCTCACTAGCAAAGGCTCACTCATTTCTTTCACGTTTTACAGAGAGGCCTGACATTATCCAATTTGTATGTCTGATAAAAAGGACATATAAAGACCTTTCAATAAAGGGTGGATAAAGTGGTATGGAATGAAATCTGAGTGTTCACTGAAAAAAAAAAAAAAACAACAACAAAACAAAAACCCCCACAAATGAAATTTTCCATATGCATTATTTTTTCTTATTAGGAGACCAGACAGAAAAGTCTTCTCAAGTTACAAATTTAAAGTACTTCCAGATTGATTTGATACCCCTGAGACTTTGCCAAACTTTGTTAATCTTACAAGCCTTCTCCCATGCAGTTATGTGAAGCTCAGCTGAGGACAGAGTGGTTAAGCTGAGACTTAATGAAGAGCTCAGGCACTTCAGGAAGCAGAGGTTGTACAATACAGTAACCAACACGTTGTAGGGTCCAGGATGGTCCAACTTAGAGCTCATGCCAAGTGTGCTTGTGGGAATCCTCAGGAAACAGATGTTACTGCCAGATTCTGTCTCTGAAAGGAAATCTGGGCTCAACAAGTAGCTTCAGTGAGTCAAAGGTGTCTGTGCATGAAGATGGTGAAAGCTCAGGCACTGAGAGAATTTCAAGCTCTTATAACCCACCATCTAGGCATCTGGATGGCTTGGGAAGAACGTGGCAAGCACAGAAGAGTTAAACACTTGACTGAGCATACTGTGTGCAAATCTTACTGTTATAGTTCAGCTCGTCGTATGAGACCAAATCACCTGACAGTAATACAAGAAAGAAAACAAAAGACCTGAGTAAACCTGAAATATTTTAAAAAAATAATTAAAAAATAGCATCCATCTTTTATAAATCTAATCATGTAAGTGATTACTTCCTGTTTTTGTTTTCCCAAGGCTGTGCCTTTCTAAACTGAAAGAGTTAGGAAGCCTCTGTTGCATTTCCAGGTCTGGAACCCACATGACCAATACTTTTCAGAGCATCCTTCGTGGTAGATTACAGGCAAGTTTGAGAGGGCCTAACTTGTGACACAGAAGTTTTGCCACCTTTCATGGTTTTGTGTCAAACACAGTTCATTTAATGTGGGACAGGCAGGAGAAGAGTGAGCATAATATTGCTTCTTGAAAGAGCTTCTCATTGCTTCTTGGGGAGCATGATGTTTCAGCCAAGGGATCGGGGCACTGAAAGATGAAACGCAGGCCACAGTCTTTGCCTGAAGCAGTAATTCTGGTTATTATTAGATAAAATAAGTCATTGGAATAGGAATGGAAATCCAAGCCTTCTCTCTTTCCACAAGAATATTTAAACCTTCATGGTGGATTGGAATTTAAAATCGTCCTTGAACTCAGTGACCACTTCCTGGCATACCCTGCTTTAGCACGCTGTATTTTGTAGCTCCTCTTTGACAAGAAGGTCATTTGCCTAAGAACTACCTTTGGAATACTCAGCTTTATGTTGTCATAGCTTCTGCCTGTAGTACTAACAAGTCTGTGCAAGGTCCCATGCATCACTCAGTCTTACAGCATTTTATTGACAATGCAGGAGAGTTACAAGAGTAATTTTAAAAACCATTTGCTGTTTTAATAAAACAAAATATCTAAATATGACGTATTATACAAAGCAGACAACACCTTACAGCTACACAGTAAAATGAAAATGAAATCTATATAACTGTGATCAATGTGAAAATATCATTCACTTACAATTCTAAAGTAAAAATAATAAAAAGAGCTTGTTAGGCTATGATCTACAGATAGGAACCAAGCTGAGAAAGTGAAGCTCAAATGTCTGAGACTTTTAGTTAAGAAATAAAGACTACACAAATATAGAAACTTTTAACACACCAGAATATTCTCAAGGTTGAATTAAAATATTGTTCACCTTTCAGCACTGTATAAAAGACACTGTTAAAATAAATGGTGCTAATTTAGCATGAGTATAAAATGACCTGATTGACAGCTGTGGGGAATTTTGTTCAGAAAACAGTACTAGAAAGGCAAATTTCCCTACATTGTCATCATCAATGTACCTTACCTAAGAAGAGCTATCATAGGGGTAATTACTGCGTCAAACCTGCTTGTATTTTTTGTCTTTTTTTGGTCACATGGCTTCTGTCTCACTTGGTTTTAGATTGATACTGTCAAGCTCATTGCATCTAGCCCAGCAAGCAGGCATTGTATCACACTGGGCAGAATATTTTGAGGAGCGTGACAGACCCCAGACCAAATATCAACATTTTTGTCACTCTGTGAGTGGATCTGTGCACTGCCAAGAGGTGCAGCATGGCAGGCAGCAAAGCAGCTGGTGTGGACAGACATCCCCATGCCCTGCCCACATCCGTGCCTGTGCCCACGCTCATGCCTTGCCCATGCCCCAGTTGTGCATTTTGGTCTCAGACCAGCTCAGCCCTACTCCAGAGCTGTGCCTTGGGTTTTCTCAGCCTAGAGGTTTCCTGGGGCCTCCCTTGTGGGTGAGGTGTTGATGCAGGGAACCTGGTTTGTATATTCTGAGCCTGTGCCACCGTGTGAGCCATAGCACAGTAAACTGAGGTGATCCCTAAATTTGCTCCCTGAAAAGCATACTCCTGGTACAAGCTGGAGGGCTGACCGTGATGGCTCCTCCATACCACTTCAGCTACAGATCTCACTGGCTGAAATTAACTGCAGGTGCAAAAAAACCCCATAGAAGCCAAGAACTGGCCCAGAGGGTAAACTTTGATTTAAATATTTTGTTTGCATTTGTATTGGGTGCAGGTGTCAAGGAGTGGTCTCTGTGAAGAGGGGCTGGATCTGCTCCATGCCAGACACAGCTGGTTCCAGCCAACTCCATCTGACCCTCTCCAGGGCATGGCTGAGTCCCAGAGTCACATATAAAAGGAGAGGCTGAAAGTGCCAGATGGAGACAGGAAGAGGGGACAAACAGAGAAATAGAAGAGGCAAGGTCAGAGGAGCAGGAGGAAGGAAAAGGTATTCCCTGGCACCAGAGCAGGCATCCACCTCAGCCTGTGCAGAACTTCATGTCATAGTATGTGGCTGTTCCCAGAGGAGCTGCCACCATGGAGAGCCCATGCTGGGGCAGAGGGAAGATGTGAGAAGGAGGGAGCTGCAGAGAGAAACTGCTGAGTGCCAACTGTGACCCCCCGAGCTGCCCTGCACTGCTCAGGTGGTGGAGTCTGGAGAGAAGGTGGGAAGTTAACCCTGGAAAAAAGAGGAAGAGAAGTGTTGTTTTAAAGTCTGTGTAATTTTTTTTTTCAATTAAATTTTTACTTTGATTGGCAGTAATTTTGTTTAATTTTCCCCAGCTTGAATCTGTCCACAAAGGTAATTGATAAATGATGTCCCTGTCCTTATCTGAACATGGGAACATTCTTGTTCTTGTTTTTCCTGTTTTCTTCCCCCACCACACTGAGAGACGTGAGTAGCTGAGCAGGTGGGTGGAATTTTGGTTGTCAGTCAAGGCTAACCCACCACAGATTTATTTTTTTGAAATGAAAACTACTCTTAAATATCTACTTTTTTTTTTTTCCTGTTTTTGTTTTGGGGCATTTGCAAATATTCAAATAGTTCCAGCTAAAAGATTACTACTCTTAGTTTGGGATATTTTGCGCTTGAATAAAAGCATTCCCAAAAATTGAACCTGATGGATAAAAGAGAAAGTTCTTCAAAGAAATCAAGTGAAATTAAGTTACTGAAAATGTTTTGTTAAGCTTTGGATGAGCCCCTTGGGGAAATTTCTAAGCAGAGCTTGTGATGCCTCCATCTTCTCTACAGGTTAAAAGAAAATTTAGAATTGAAGTTAATGCTCTTTGAACCTAAAATCAATACAAAGTAGGAATAACACGGCAGTGAAAAAGTGATTTTAATTCCAAACAGAAAGCAGAATGCATCCCTGGTCATTTTAGATTTAGAAAAATTAATTAACTTTGACACAACTACAAGTGAGCTGGCTCATTGCACGTCTTTCGAAGTCCAGGACAATCTTCTTAACAATCTGCTTATTTTAATTGGAGTAAATGGAGAAATACATTTGAAAATGTCAGAATCGCAATCGATATAATTGACCAGAAAGGGGTAACAGCTTTGTTACTCCTTTATGCAGCCAATGAAATTCTCTGTTTTCATGAGACTATCCCAGAGAGGTTTGAATTTAAAATTATAAAGAATATGTTCAGCAGCCTACAGAAAGTGAGATGGAATCCCATTCAATTCACAGAGTTCTCACTGCAGATAGAAGTTTTGATGATAGACTTTGAAAAAAATAAGTTTCTTGTCCCAGTGAGACATGAACTGATCTGAATTACCTTAAAGCTAATTAGTGTTGAGGATGCTGAAAGTTAATAGTTTCTGCTGGAGTACCGTGGCTTACCTGCTACTTGAAAATGCTTTTGCATGTTCTTTATACCGAAGATTAATCTCATAAAAATTCATGCTTTGATGAGGAATGGAAATACAGGATGAAGACACATGAATGACTCTGACAGTCATGCAGTGAGTTTGAGTATAGATCAGAAGAAAACTGTTTCAAAATGAAAACTAAAGTTTTGGGGTTTTTTTCAGCATATCACCAAGTTTGATGGAGATCTTACTTGGTTTTGCTATGTAAACTACAATTCCATCATATATTTTTTTAATCAGATTTTGCTTTTATTTTTAATAGCCCACATTAATAATATCTGTTTTGGGAACAACACTTGTACTCAAAGTAAAATTACTGACGTTAATTAAGCTGGAATCCTTAATGTCTTCTTTGTTATCAAGTGCATTGGTTTCTTTGACTAAAAATGTACTATCTTTTGATGCTGGATGAGCTAAAAACTCAAAATAAAAATAAAAAGTAACCAGTAACAGGGAAAGAAAATTCCGTGATACAAATATCCTTTGGTTCTTTTCATATGAGCTGTTCATCAGTATTTGGTGCCTTTTTACTTACTTCTGCTTCTATGAGAAGGCAACATTAATTATAATAATCATGTTTCTTTGAAACAAATCTCATTTTACAAAAACATCAAAAAATGCAGAAATGTCACCAGAGCTGACTAGTTTTTTGTGCCTTTTTGTGTGTGTGTGTGTGTGTGTTTGGTTTTTTTTTTTTTAGGGATAGGTTTTCAACAGTGCAGTATCCAGAAAGATCTTTTTTTTCTTGGGTTTATTCTGCCAGTGATCCTCTGACTGTAACTGTCTGCATCTGCTATGCTTCTGCTGTCTGTGCACACATAGGTGCACACTGGCAAGAGAATTGCTTCTTATGTATATCACAACTGAAAGACAGCCTGTATGTCCACAAGCTCAATGAGATTTTATCCAGCTGTCAGATAGAGAAAACACTGAGAAGTGAAACAAAATTGATTTCAGTGGTTATTTTGTCTTCATGGTGAATACAATAAAGCACAAGCAAAATTCTCCCTGAAAGAATTAATGAAAAATATTAATGAAATTAGGACACAGTTTATGAACAAAAATCATTGAAATAGATACACTAATCAGAACCTGAGGCATTTGAGGTTTTTCTATCTGTGACAGGTAAGGGAACAAATTTTGAAGGCTTTATTCAGTGCTTAGCTGAAACAAGGAAAGCCATGAACTGCTTCCCTGGAAAGGAAGCACAGCAAAAACCTCTATACAAGCCTGTCACCTCATGCCAGTTTGCACAGCTGGTACCCTACTGATGTTCAGGTTGCAGAAGCAAAAAGATGGGTTAAGTAGAGAAGAACTCTGTGGAGACATTACATCTTGCACTGACATTTCTTAGAACTGAAAACAAAAATGCCTTAATTTGCTCCCCCCACCTGGCTTGTTATACTTCCATAATTTTCTTCACATTGAAAGATAACAGGGGGATCCCATCCCCTACCCTTTCCCATTCCTTTTCCTCTATCCCTTCTCCTTCCCTTTCCCCTTCCCTTCCCTTTTTCCAGAACTGTGAAACACTTTCAATGTCATCCAAAAAACCCATATCTTCTTTGATCTCACAAGATCGCTTTATCAGTCTCACTGTTTAATCCTTCTGCCCAAGTATGCAGTGGTATCAGAGACTTTCCTAAACTTTGTACAAGTTCAGAAAGCTCTTGAAGACTAGGAAAAACTATAAAGGTATGGATACAAGGAGCTAAAGTTTAAAATAGAACCTCTGAAGTGGAGGTCTGCTAAATTAGTGATCTTTCATCAGTTATTAACCTGAGTTCAGGAAGAGAATTCATGAAGTTTTGAAATACCAAGTACAAGAAATGAACGTTTGAAATATATTTAGCTTCTAAAACTTTTCAAAGTATAAACCTCAGAATAACTCAGTGCATTCCCAGTGTCCCTAGTGGTAGTGATGACATTTTAATCTTTGGCAAAATTACAGAAACACACAGGAAAACTCTTGGGGTGTTTGGTTGCCAGACAGCTATTAATCTAACATTTCACAATGCCAACTGCAATTGAATGAAGTAATGCTGTAATTTTTTTTTTTTCCCAGAAAATTTTATAGGATAGACATAATAAGTAACAGCAAAGAAAACTGCAAAGAAGCTCAATGTTTGTGTTGCAAAATCTTTACATACAGCCTGACATTCAGTGGCAAAGGTACCTTAACACCACTTCTCTGATGAGCTGAGGAGGAGCCTCCTTATTGTAAGCCAGGAAAATCACCAAGGAGTGACTTCCTTTTTAAAATGTCTCCTCACCCCAGAGCTGAACCTGCTAGAGATTTCTGTTCATGATCACTTGTACATTTTACCAGACTTCTTCCCACTGGCTACAGGATATAAATTACTGTCTGCCTGTTGGTTCAGTCTAAGTAAAATATCATGTGTGAACAGTGATGGTTAATGATGACCAGATGTCTGGATCTCAAAGTGACGTCTTTCTTAAGGCAGTGTTTGAGTACTGACTGACTTTAACATCACCTCCCCTGTAACTTGGGGTAAGTTGGTTGTGGCAAGAAAACCCTACTACAAACCTCAACAAACAAACAAAAGCACCCCTGTACATCAATTTTGTCTGTCCAGTTTAGGCAATCTAGAGCTTGAATTTTCAAAATTTCTTAAGCCCTTGTGGAAGTTAGAGGAAAAAGTAAATATTCAGTACATTTTATAATCAAACCATAAATGCTAGAATTTGGTGATTGACAATCTCAGGTGAAAAAGCGATTTTGTCCCCTTTTTACAGAAAGCAAGCAGAGGAGAACTGAGTAGAAGGGGATATGAATAAAGAGTAGCTCAGGCTTCCCTGAGATAAGGGTTGTGCAGATGGATAGACATAATACCCTACAAAAGTGTTCACTTTAATAGCCAAACACAGAGTTGCTCACCTGAAGGAATCAGGCAGATTTGGGAGGTAACATTTTTCTATAACCTATTTGAAGTGATTCTCTTTGGAAATAGTTCCCAGGAAAAGAGAACTATTCATCCATCTAGAGAAAAATACAGCTTTGACCCCAAAGAAGGGACAAACCCTCTTTTTTCAAGCAAAAGCTGTGCTTGTGCTGCACAGAGAGAAATACATAACTCGGTCTTACCATTGTTTCCTCTGCAAGCTTCAAGACAGGTATTTCACAATAAAAACCTGGCCAGCCTAGGACCTGAGTCAAAGGCTGTCCTATAGAGAGAGGTAACTAAGTGCATTAAGATGTGAATCTGTATGCTGGATGTTTATGATGGATAGTGTGTGTCACTAAAATCAATATGGTATTTTCATGACTTTTTTCCCTTTCCTTTTCACCACCGCCTTTTTAGATGAACACAAACATTCACTGAATGCACAAGTGAACTAAAGAACTGTTTACCACAAAACAAAACAATCTATGAAAACTCTTGAGCCTGCACCTCTGATCTTGATTCCAAGAAATGTGGCATCATTTATGCATTCTATTTTATTATGAAAGAGTAACCAAATCTGATACTGTCACTCTTCTTAACCTGTGAGAAACACTCTTAGCTGAAAACAGTAACCTGCCATTTTTGCATAGTGAAGGGCCACCAGTATTTCCTGCTTCTTTTGGTTTGATTTACACATATAAAGTGTTTCCAAACTCTTTAATAGAAGTAATGACATCCTTTTAAGCATGGAATCAAAATGTTGCCAGTTCAGTTGCTCCTTAATATTTATACTAAACGGTCTGAGGTTTTTATTTTGGATGTAAAAGTCTAATTTGACCCTTCTCAATATAGGTGTTGACATTATTATTTACAGTTAAATTAAAATTCTTAATAGTCAAAAACCAGTAAGCATAGCAAAGCTTGCTGTTAATAGTTGCCCAGTCTGCTAGAATGATGGTCTATGTTTATCATGCAATGGAATAATGCCGTCGCTGGGAAGCTTTTTCCCAGATAATTCATTAATTAATTAAGTATTATGGGATTGCTATTGAACACCTTCTATAGTGCCATCTATAACATAAACAGACCACTATTAAAATAATTTAAGTAAAAAGTAACTCTCACCCTGAAACGAATTGTTCAGGAGGACATAGTAAATAAGGGATTATCCAGGAACCAAAAAGCTCAGGTTTGGCTATTTTCCCCAAACACTGAGTCTCATTGGGAAAGGCTTTTGTATTTCTCTTCAGCCAGTGAAAACTATAATAAAGAAGATAAGAATGACAAATCAACAAGACAAAAATTCAAATCCTTAAAAATAATCCCATTTCCAGCCACGGAAGATCCATAAAGCTAAGCTGTTGTCCTCTCAGGTATCTGAAAAATGGTATTTGTTGCAAAGTGTTAAACGTCCTCTGCATTGACAGCCATGGGTTGGAAAGGATCTTCAAAACTGCAAGAGTGCTCAGACCACCACTAAGAAAAGAGTAGACTTTTGAAGGTTTGATAATTCCAGAAAAATTTTTTCTGTGCTGGAAGAATCAACTTCTATTTGACGAAAATCCCAAAGTTACATACCGTTCATTTAAAGAAGTGGAGAAAGTAGCAGAATATATAATAAAACACCTAAAAAGGGAGATTATCTTCAAAATACTGACAACATCTAGTGTTCCACTTTTTTAGTAGTTTTGATCCCCCAAATATTACATATGCATTGCGAATGACCACATCCCAAAAGAAAGGGTGTGATTTACACTTTCCTTTGGGCTTGAGACTAAACTGGTGGACAAGTTTAGTGCACTAAACTGTGCAAGCAGTGTCCACACTAAGAGCAAACTCCTTGACTGAGGTGTTCTGGTCTATAATAGTCTTATCAACAACCTCATTAACACTGCTGTTGATTAAGAAAGATAAATTAATTAGATTTATTGTTTTTCAGATTTTCATTCCAATACCTTCTTCATCTAGAAAACTTGAATAGATTTTGAGAAAAACATAATACATCTGCACTCAAGCCAAAGGACATGATAGAAACTAAATGGATTCCTTTGGGTTAAGACTTCAAAGTAGTTCCTGAAAGAAATGTAGTCCAAGTGAGCTTAAATATAGAATTGTAGCTCTGACCTTTAGATGTGAATTTCTATGCTTTTATTTTAGACTTAACATTCTCGTAAGGGTAGAACATGTTGGACATGTTTTGGGATCAAAAATAAGCAAAAAGTTGGTATCTGGCAATCAAAAGGAGAAGGCAATAAACCCAACAGAAAGTTAAAAATAAATAAAGGTGACCAGAAAACATACAGGATTATAGCTGAAGGATATGTGTCCCTCCTGCATGAGGTGATCAGGGAATTGTATATAGCCCAGTGTATGTCTTGCCAGCAAGTTACTTTCAGATTATATGATATTTTCATATGATTCTAATGTAAGTACTGTTCCACCTGATTTACAAGGTTCTGCTGGATGAGATAAAGGTAAAACTACACTCTATGGAGGAGGAATAAAGTCCCTATGACTTTTACTATGCTAGTGTTTTTTCTTAAGCAGGAGAAGTTAAAAGTGACAGTTATTCATACTGAGGTCATATGGTTCCCATTTGAAATCTATCTTGATACAGGCCTTATAATAATAACTTATGGACAACAAATCTCAATTTCATGGGAAACTGAATAATTGTAATCACTTAGGGTTTTTTAAAGAGCTTTTACTACTCAGCTGAGTGAAAAACATTGCATCAAATATTTGTACAGTATTTGCCAGTGCATTTTATGTTACAGAAAAAAACCAAATCATTTTTAGCCTAACTGTCATTTACATAGTAACTCTACATAAAGCCACTATTTAGTAAATGGTTAGCAAGGAAAGGCACGTGCAGCTGATCAGTTACCACAGGCACAAATTAATTTGTTTGAACTACAGAACTGAGGAAAAGAAGCTCCTACTTCTCACATCCTCATGGATGCCTCTTCTCTCACTCTTTCAAAAGAGGAGTTGAAGTAGGATTACAAGAGCTGTATCCATGAAACCAAATAAAAAGCTACTCAGGAGTTCATCCAGTGTGGAGGCTTCACAAACACAAGCACAATTAAAAAGGTTTAAACATGTCAAGGAACTACTTGCTTTACTAGATTTTTTACAGACTTTATAGAAGATGCAGACTTGCTGTAGTGCTGCTTTTCTTTCAGAGTGAAGGAATTTCCAGCTAATCTCTTAATATAGAAACTATCTTGAAATTGCTTTATATCAGTTATGTTCCCCTTGTCTGTTAAGTGCAAACAAATACCCAGATCTGTTATTCTCCTGTGATTTCAGTTGTGTTCTTTGAAATGACGTGCCAACACTGTGAGTGACATATCCAGCCTCTGGTAATTTGTCATTGATAGATTATTCTTTAATTAAAGTTTCAAGATGGATTTTCTTGTACTTGGGAAAAGCGGCTTTACAGTTTTATCTGGAGGCATAAGGTAAAAGTGCAGATCTATAAATAGATGTCATTTAGCAGAATGAAAAATAAATACATATTTTTATATATTGCATTTACATAAATGTTTTTAACATATATTTTTTATGTTATATACAGAGAGAGTAACTTTAACCCAAAAATTTAAACACTTTCCCAGACTAAAAATACTGATGCAAATCAATATGTGTTTTAGTAGGCTTGTGTTGGGGTATGTCTGTTCAACATACTGCTATCTGATTCCATGACTTGTAACGTTAATAACAAAATCAATCAAGTGCCACAAAAGTGAACTGAAAGACTGCTAGGGCCAAACTTGAAAACAGAATTAAGAACCACAAAGCTGATTAACACTGCATAACCTTGAGACCACTTGAACTCCACAAAGGCTGTAGTTTTTTATTTAGAGAGAGAGACTCATGAAAATATTTTTAGACTATGACAGGGTCAAGTTCACCACAAAATGAGATGGCAGACACACTTGTCTAAAAGACGGATGCAGTAAGAGATGGAAGGCCATGATTTACATCTGCCTAGCATAAAGGAATTTGAACTCATCTCTCTCAAAATGCTGCACTTACCACCACATTATCAGCTATTTATATTTTAATTCCTGCCTTTTGGAATCATGCAACTGCGCAGGAACGAATTCAAGGCAAAGCTGTTTGGGAAGCAAACAGGCAAAAGCCGCCCCAAATCTGTAGCTGCCAGTTTACCTCACAGAGATGTCACACTGGAAACGTGCAGGGCTCTGTGCACGACCCATGAAGTCTCTGAGTGCCTCTCATAAGCTTAGCAAGGTCTACAGTAAAGGTCATAAGGAGCAATGGGAGCAAAAATCCTGTAATTTTGATGGGATCAAGAAGCCTTTTGCTGGTCAGAGTGACTTCTGGTTGTTCATGGAATACTGAAATGCTGGTGCCCTTTACTGAGTGCAGCACTTCTTAATTCCAGCAACGAGTGGGTCTGTCTCAGAAATACACTGTTGGCTGGGGCACGTTCTGCAGGAATAAGTCTTAGTCAATGTAAGATATCCAAACCACATAGACAGCATCTTGATATTGGATATATAATCTGAATATATCCCACTTCTGATCTGATGTACCTTTTTTGGTTTTCACATGAAACTAAATTTCAGTGGATGATTTTCAGAAACAATCAAGAAAACAAACAACCTCCCCCAAAAATAAACCCCCAAAAGCATAACAAAGGAAATGATACAGATTTTTTTTTCAAAATAAGGGGCTAGGTGACCTAAAAACTAAGTACATCTTGACTTTTTTGAGTTCTATATTTGTCTAGCCATCCCAGCCAAGCAGTGCTTAACAAATGAACATTTTTCCGGTGAATTCATTTCCAAGGAGCAGCCAGCTTTCTTTCTGGCTTTTTTTTTCCCTTGCCTGTCGCAAGGTGAAGAGTTGGGAGTGAAAGAACTGACAGATTTTCTCTTCACAGACAGGTGTGATTTAGGGGTATTATTTCTTTTTTCAGTATACTGTGAATCACACAGATTTGGAGTGCAAGGGCTGCACAAAATGTAATGAGTCAAAGCCTTAATAAATATTTACACCACTAGTGTAAAACTAAATAAACTATAGTTTCATAGTACTGTAACCTTTCATAAAAAAAAAAAAACGTAAACTAGCCCCCACAGGACATGTCAGCTTCTCATACATCATAAGAAATTCAACACAAACATTCAGGAGCAGTAGTATGCTTTGCAGCATTTATTAAACTTGCTCCTTTATCCTCCCTCCTTATGATTCTTCTAATAATGTATTATGTGGCAAAAGATTATTGGGTTTGTGTTGGCTTTTTTAATGAAAAAGTCACAAAATATGTGCCGTGGAGACATGAGAAAATTACATAGTTATTAGGAGAGAGTATGGAACCTATAATGCAACACAGCACAACATAATTGCTGTGCAAGTTACCTTCCCTTACTGATTTCTGTCAAAATCCTAATTCATATCTTGTTCCTTTCCAGCTTCTTTCTGCAATTTTATACTACATAGAAAGGGTTCCATTTGTCAAAGTTTAATAAAAAGCTGGTGAGTAATAAATAACTATATAATGATTGTAGTTATCAATAACTGATTATTAGCATGTAATAATGAACTAGTTATTAAAATATATATCCATCTTTCCCTAACCTTTTAATTAAAGTCTGATTTATAAATAATACCCAAGAAACTACCTATTCCCATTTATGAGGTAACCTTAACTCTCTGAGGTGTTTATGATTTCCAGAATTCTGCAACCATCCTCACTCTGTTTTGGATATCAAAAATATATTAAACCCATATTCTCTTGTATTTTCTGCCTGGTTTCCTTTGTCTGCTCACATTTCTCTTTTTCCCCATCCTTTTCTGAGCATTCATTGCCATTCTTCAGCCAAAGACCCCACTTTGATTTACATTGGCTACCTTATCCAGAAGTCATTCCATTCTAGTGAGACAACATCTCTTTGCTGGAGACTGAAAAAAAAAAAAGGAGAAAAAAAAAGAATAAAATTAAAAATGTGTTTTAGATTATTGGATTGTTGCCAACAGCAAAAAATAGCTTATAAACTGGTCTGGTAGCAGTCTAAAAAATGGTTTCAAGTACAGTTTCAACATTAGAAATTTGCTTGAACACAAATTTATATTTATAAAACATACATGATCATGCTCAAGATGTTTTAAATCTTTTGCTTTAACCAGTGAGCAGCAATGCTTAAGTTACCCTTTTCTTCATGAAATGTATAATGGTGCACTTTTAAGACATGCTGCATTGTAATTACTGCTTTGCTACTGCAGTGTACTTCAGGGAATTGTAACTCACTGAACAAAGGTATCTTGCTTTTAGTTGCTGAACAGGCAATTAGCTTTTCCCTAAAATGGCATGTTCATATCCCAGCAGCCCCATGAAGCAAGAAAAGAAGTCTATACATCATATTTTGAGCTCTCTCCTGTTTCATAGACTCTGAGGTTCCTTTCACACATACTGCTGATCTGCATTTGTTGGTGAAAAATCAGAATAACAAAACAACATTCCACTCCCTCTTGTCACTTGTCATATCTTTTCAACAAAGAAAATTTGCACTGATCAGCTGTAACAATTTGGGAATATTCATCATAGAGGCTGCCTCCTCTTTCCCATCTTTTGCAAGGAAGGTACTGGGTTGTGTGTGCTTGGGTAGAATTTATCCTGAGTCTTGGCATTTGATCCTGTAGGTCCCCAAACTCTCACAGTTCTGAGGGAAGCTTCCTCCATTAGCAGTGCTTCTGCAAGGGTTCCCTGCAAAACATCAGTGGAATTTTATCCCCAAGAAAAAAAGAACATAATAAATTTGTCACTCATGAATAAAGTTGCAACCAAGCAAGAAGATTTATTGTGATAAAGACAATGGTTAAATCTAGGGGGAAAATGCTAAAAAAATAAAAATAGTGCAAAAAATTCCCTAAACCCCATCATCAATCTCCTAAGATTTCTTGGGAGGGAAAAAAAGTCCTCCACACCTGACTCCTACCTTTTAAAACTGACTTCTAAAATGAATGTGGGAAGCTGGTGGCACAGCCTTCTTTACCCCATCTGCTCTGCTTCAGGGAGCATCTAGATATTATTTCCCTTTTGCCTGTGGTAAAACTTCCCCTCCTGTCCTTCCTTTCATTTCATCCTTTTCTTCACCTTTTCATGAAATGCAGGTTTTAGATTTATACTAAATATGTAAAACTACTAATCACCCTTCCCTGTTCTTTGGGATTGGTATCCAAGACACACAGTGCAGTTGCAGTGAACAGGGTCTTTCATTTTTGTGAAGGATCTACAGTCCCATGGCATTCTTGAGTTTCACATTCCTCATAGTTCAAACAGCCTTCTTACTGAGTTCGGTGTTTTTCAGAACTCTTAATATGGAAGGAATAGTTCTGTATAAGTGGCCTCAGGATTGTTCTGACTTGTCTACACTAAGGACAAGGATTCCTACAAATTTAGGGTCAACTTTGGCTCACTGACCTTCAGCAGAGTCTGGACCACACCTGTATCCATGCAGTCTTTTGCTAAGGAAAAACAAAAAAAAGCAAACCTCTCTGCTGGGAAACGCTTCAGAGAGATTAAATTAATATTCATCTTATTGTAAAACAGAATTTTTTTTAGTGAGAATGATCAACCACTGGAAGACTGTCCCCAGGGATGTGGTGGACTACCCATCACTGGAGGTCTTCAAGGTGCAATTGGACAGTGTGTTGGATAAGCTGACCTATGCTCCCTTTCCTATGAAAGGTTGAACAAGAGGATCTTTCAAGGTCCCTCCCAACCTGGGCTGTTCTATGATTCTATGATTTCACGACTGTAGGATTCTATGAATAGCATGTTTCTGTTAGGTTGCAAAGGGAGAGTTGTCAGGCTTTTGCTTTCCAGTTTGGTACATTACAGCTGTGCACTAGAAGATGAAATATATTATAGCTATTATATTACCTAAATTTTTCAAACAGAATATTAAAGTGCTCATCCTCATAGAATAGAATTCTTGACCATGTTTATA
Source organism: Corapipo altera (assembly GCF_003945725.1). NCBI lineage: Eukaryota > Metazoa > Chordata > Aves > Passeriformes > Pipridae > Corapipo > Corapipo altera. The sequence goes on along the minus strand of NW_020884898.1, from coordinate 11,034,154 downwards.
TTAAAAATATAAATTTTTTAGTCCCTCAGCTAACCTTTTTAGGTTCAAGAAGTTAGCAGCCATTTGCCTTTCATTACACTATTGCCATTTAAATTTTTTTCCCCTCCTTTTGGCCTATAATATTCTCTATGGGAATTTTTTTGCACATGTGAATGTATTTTAAGTCAAATTTTATCCATTGGGCCTCATATTTACTCAATGCTACCCCAGAATACCTGTTATTCTCTCTCTCTACAAAGCCAGATGTATCACAGATCATTCCCTGTCAGTGATACAGGTCTAAATTCAAACTAGCATAGTTACTCAACACAAACAAAGAAGCAGTTTTTGAAATGAGCTTCCTGAATGAACAGAAAAGAAAGTTGTTTTTTTTTTAATAGGATATTGAAGGGAATGTTTTGGGGGAAATTTGTGATTCTGTCTAACAAAAATAATCATGCCACATTGACAAAAATTTTCTGTGCATGGCTGTTTCAGTGTGTTGCCACAGATTTCTGGGAGGATCACATGACAGCAGGCAATCGCCATCAGGAAAGCAGCAACTCCTTTTAGACTCTCTCAGCACTCAAAGTGCTGATGTGTCCACAGATTCAGCGAACAAACAACTTGCTTTCTGTAGAGCTGAAGCAAGCTGTGTCAACAAGACAGAATTTGAATTATTACATGCTGCTGTTACATCTATAGAAGCAGAAGAAGGGAGTAGATGATTATGGCACAGAGCTTGTGGTTAGGGAGGCAGTAATAGTAGCTCTTCAGCATTAGTTGTTGATGGAAAACATCTGCTTCCTTTTCCATCCCCATGAAACAAGCACTTGGGAAATGTCCCCAGATGGTGTCTCTCTGATCTGGGTCATTCCACTCTTTGGAAGTCTTATGCAACATTTGGATCCACTGAAAAATCATTAAATATCAGAATGGAAAGCAGATAAGGAATCTGCTGCCTGCTTTTCTACATCATGTCTGAAATGTGGCATAAGGCCTGTAACTGTATGAAAAGTGATGCCAGCCTCTGCTACTGCAGTAGGGATCACAAGCAGCCCTTTATTTTTCCCTGGGGCAGGAGGGGGGAAATCCAGATTCCTGTACCGGTTACATCAGAACACACGACAGCCCAAGCTGATACTTTTCATCTTCAATTCCAGCACATCAGCTCAGAGGTTAACTAGCCCCCCATAATGAGTGGGAGGTGAATGTTACACATGTTGGGGGAGATTTATTTTCTACTGATAATAAATATCCTCTTTTTTTCCCCCCAGGCACCTGCTTTCTTTTCAGGGACTGAAGTTAGTTCATGCTCTTCAAGGTAAACCACACAATGTATCACCATGCAGAAAAATGTAAGGAGTGTGATGCAAAGGAGTGATGGTTTTGCTTAGCCACCATGTTTTCAGAGTTTGTCACAGGCATATTTAATCTACCATACAAAAAAATAAATGGTCCGAGTTGTGAAATAATGATTGAAAAAGAATAAGGATATTAGAGGAGAGGCAATTTTTCATTTTGAATCCAAATTTAGCCAAAAGGGTGGCAGGATTGATTTCATGGTCTCATGAAGCAGCGCTCACAGAGCAAGAAATGGGGACTTTCCATCCAAAGAATTTCTGATACCAGAAAGCGTGAATACAGGAACAGCTCCCCAGCCAGTGTTTTAATAATTTAGAGTCTGAAGGGAGATATATTTGTATATATGAACTATATATGAACATAAGCATATAGAGAGAGTATGTATTCTTACAGATAGCAACAGTGCTGAGTCTTACAGACAAGCATGCAAAAAGATAAGAAGCCTTTCTTTTATGTTCCTTAATGACATACATACAGGAATCTTTTTTTTTTTTTTAATTGTGTGAGCTTATATGTAATTAGGAGATAAATGAGGTGAGTGGGATAAGAGTTTTATTTCAAGGTGCCTTTATTTTATGTGTGTAGAATGTATCACTGTTAAAATGCCTGTATATAATTGAGCGTTTTATTCACATTGTGTGTATGTCAGATTGGTTACTATAATTGTGTTCAAGTCTCAAAGGAACTTGGTTTAAAACCTTTAAGGTCTGTAGTAAAAAAAAGCAGGAAAACAACTCTTAAAAGTTTCTCCACATAATGGTGGACAATATGATAAAACATCTCTTCACAGCTAAAGCATCCAGCCATTATGGTTCATAAATCCAAATCTGTATTACTCACATTTATTTACAATTTTTTGGGAGCAATCTGGCACCCAACCAGAAATACAGTTTAAAAAGCAATAAATGTCAGAGAAAAAAAATTCCTTCTGTCATCAAGTGATAAAAGAAGGAGTTTGCTAAATACATGGTGATGAATTAAAATATTACTAGTAAGACAGAGCCTATACATAATCTTGGAAGAGAAATTCTGGAGATGAAGAGATATCGTAGTACAAGCTAGCTGTTCTGTAAATAAAAAAATAAAACACTACAATGAGCCATCTGCTTGCTCATAATGGAGACAATTGGAAATTCTCATACTGTATATATTTATTTACTTTAAAAGGACATGATTTCTTTTCTTTTGACTCTAAGCATTTAGGAATATTAATTAGAATGTCTAAGGAAGGTACCACAGGGGACTAGATTTAGAGTAGCAGATTCTGAGTCTGCTCCTAATTGGCTTCCCTGATACTCAGAATGTAATGACAAAGTCAAGAAATTATTTCCCTAAATACAGACTAACCTCTTCATTCAGTGGGACTATTGTTCACTTCTGCTGTTCACTAAAGTCTAAATCCACAACAGAGTTTTGGGGGCAAACCCCCAGGAAAATTATCAAATTCAAAGCTGGGATTCCAAAAATTCCTAATACCTATTCCTGAAGTATTGCTAGTCCAAAAGTGACTAAGAGCAAAACTGCATTGGCTGCCTGCATCCCACCATAACAAGGTTTGTTGATGTGTGGCAGGAAATGATGGAACTGCCTTCTAAATGCTCTTTCTCCTTCAGATGGGCTGCTTTATGGCCCAATAGATTAGACACACATTTGCTGATGGTAAAACATGTCTTCTGTATTTCCTTCATTCAGAATGAATGTTTTTATTGTTAGACTGACAGGGAAAGCCATCTCTCCATCCGTGTTTTTTCAGGAAGGACTGGATTTTGACACCTATGTCTATTTGATGGGTCACAAAGAAGAGTTCCAATCCTGCAGTGAAGCTCCAAAACCCCAGAGAAGGAGGAAGTACAGAACATAACCTTCTCTGCTGCCCTTCCCATCTGCAAACTTATTCGGATTTCTGATATGAGTTGTAACCTTTGATGCCTGATTTGCAACATGCACATTTCAGGACTGTACAGGCAGCCCAGGAACAGAAGTCAGAAGTGTGAACTCCCCAATATTAACAAAATTACTCATTACTGAGGCCATATTGATGAACATTTCACTGCCTAAGCTTTTGTGTAACTTCAGCCTTGTACCCCATGTAAGTTAAATGACAGAATTATGCAGAAAAATTGCAGATTGTTAGGTTGGTATCCTGTTACAAGATGGCAGGAGTATGAACACTTACAGGGGCCTGATATTATTGATTCCAATGAATAAGAGGACTTACTGCCCTAACTACCTAAAAAAAATGAATATTTTCCAGTTATTTTCCCATATAAACATTTTCTGCTGCTGTCACAAAGATAATTTTGGTGGACAAAGGGGAAAAAAAAAAATCTGTTCAGTAATGAACGTCAAGCTAGTTTTCATAAGCTATCACACTCCATTAAGATGAAGGATACACTGAAAAAATATACACCCCCACAAGATAACATAAATGCCCATAGCCAACAGGATCGAAAATCTGACAGCTTCTACACTGCCATTTCTGATACCATAGACAGGGCTGCTTTGACAGGCATTGTCGGGGCTCTGTCCCACAATAAGGGCAACAGGACAAGGAACTGGTACTTTGAATGCTCAGACATGAAAAAGCCATTTCATTTCCCTGGAGGTATCGCAGAAAGACTTTGTAGAACACTGGTTATTTTAGCACAATGGAGCCCTGAAGGATAATCCAAAAAGCAGACGTGGGGCTGGAAAAATATCCCAGATTCCATGATTTCATCAAGGTAACAGCCAGAGGGTTACTTGAAAAGTCAAAATGGAAAATGATAGCTTTTACCATATGAAGCAGTTTAACACCTCTAGTGTTGATAGGAACAGGGTTGGGTGGACAGAGGAAGTTATAAAAGTCAAACTTAAATTATATATGTAAATCTTTAAAAGATTTAAAAGAAAATGTTATGTAAAAATTTTGGTGGAAAAACATTACTGTTACAGAATTGTTCCCAGCACCTAAATGCCAAAAGAATGTATCCTTCTTTAAATAAGGAAGTAACATTCAAATAGTAGGAGAAAAAAATTTGATTTACGACTGTTGATGTTTATTCTTCTTTTCTTCTAACAGATCATTAACTTACAACACATTTCTGAGTCTGCCTTGGTCTACAAACATACAAGGCCCATGGGAATAAATGAAAAGGGCTCTTTCAAACTCTGATGGGCTATTGTCTTTACTTTCTTCCTTTCCTTAAATCCACCAAAAAACTGTGGCATTATTCGCCTTTTTATTCCACCAGTGTAATAGAAAGTCCAGTCACAAGTGAATGTGAGGGAAATGGCTAGTGACACCAAGTTCAGTGAACTGCTACACCTTCAAATGAAAGCATCACGTAGTTGGATATCAGAGCACTCTAAATATTAAATTAGCACCACTGAAAGAGAGTTATGCATTGCTAGGGATGTCTTCAAAGAGAAAAACTCTTTTCTCATCCTTTCTTTTTCACTTCTATAGCAAGAGTTTCATTGGGAAAAATTTTATAATTCTATTGTACTTTACTATGCAATATCCAAATGTAAGAAGTTTTTATGGGGTTATCAAATCTTCAGGTTATATTCCAATTAAAAAAATACTCCAACAGAACCAAAAAACTCCCCACAACTGTTTTTAAAAGTACATAAATATATATGTGTATATTGTGTATGTTGAAGGCTTACCAGTCATAGAAGTGTAGCCAAGCTTATTATTTTTTGACTCCTTTTATTTGGCATCAGTTATGTATACTTTCAATACTGTCTTCACAGAGGAAGATTTGGTTTTGTTTGCTCCTTTAAACTGAAAAATCCATTTTTTTTTCTTTCTGGGAAAGATTGCTGGATAGCATTAATCTTGAGCAGAGAAAAAAATATAGGAGAAGTAATAAAAACAAGGAAAGCAGTAAATTGTATAGAGTATACATCAAGCACTTCTTTTCACCATTCCTCCTCAGACACAGAGAAGGCACAGACTTCATGTGTAAAATGAAACTGAATTAAAATACTGAAATTACTGGCATGGTTAGAAAAGATGACTAAACTTTTTCCTGTACAGCATCTTTCTGCAGGTTTTCCTGCTCCATTCTCTGAAGCAATTTTTTCTGGACACTTCCATGCAGGACATCAAGCTCCAGAAACCTGTTGGTTTGCACCAACTTTTGTTTTCTGTTGGTCTGCTCTAAACCAGTCGATGTAAGCTTTTTTCCTATGAAATTACACACTCAAAATTTTCTCCTAAATATACCTCACTATTTCTTCTGCTTCCCCAAGTAAACCTACATTCTTTTAGGCAACTCCTATGGCACAGTTAATGTAATACATTAAGATCATTTTTAGTGTTCAGATAAAGTCACACTTACCTTTTATCAGAGACTCAACACATTTTGTCAGATCTTTGGCAGAATGTGAAAAAAATACTAAATTACTATGAGAAAGCTTTAGCTTTATATGGTCTTAAGATAGATGGCAAATAAAAAAAAGACAGAGTATGCCTGTGCTGGAGTTGTAATTTAATGCATTGCTAACATCTGCTTCCTTTGTATGACTAGGCACACTCACACTTCTATTTGTTCTTTATTACCAAAATTTTCAGTTCTTTATATGAACTGTGTGTTACTGTCACATTTAATAAAGAAATCCTGCATAAAAGAGCTCTCACACATGTAAGTTTAATGCTCCCAGCTTCAATTCCTTTCTCTAAAAGGCTATGAACCCACTTCTCTCACCTTCCAGGTGAAGGTTTGAGTCAGTAAACTACAGGCTTATGCGAAAGCAGATGCTCTCATGCCCTCTTATTGTGATTGTTCCACTTTAATATTAAATATAGTATTATCATTCTGTATTCAGTAGACCAGAAAGAGAGGGTGAACAAGCACCTGAACAGAAACATAAGCAAATAATTTAGCTGTTAGAGTACCTACCTAAAAGAAAAAAAAAAAAAAAAAAAAGGGACTCTGTTACTCTCCCTGCTACAATGCATACTTAAACTTTAAATGCTTAAACTTTTACTGGTATTTCAAAAGAAACCTAGACTTCCTAGGCAAACACTCTTATAACAAGGCACAGGAGGTATGTTTACAGGCCTCCCTCTCTGGTCTGCACCACACTGAACTGTTTCAACAGCAAGGATGAAGACTGAAGAATATCGTAAAGACCAAGGTTTAAAGTATGGAGTAATGAATTAAAAATGTCCACAAGACCACCAAGAAAAAGGGAAATATTTAAACATCTAAACCTCTAAATAGTGGAAATATATGTTAATGGCTAATCCACAGAGGAACTGATGGTAAGAATAGGAGGATATTTCTTTTTTACCTTGCTTTGGACAAGCACAATAGAGAAATATCTCCTGAGGATGAGTCTCAACAGGTGAGAGAAGTGAGGACTGCTCAGTGGTTCAGTTTCAGTGGTCTTCAAATGCATGGTCTCATGGGAGTCAGATAGTTACATTCTTAGTAGAAACCCAAGACAATTAGTGACCTTCTGCTGCAAAGGATGTGGCTGAGTAAGGGTCACTTTATCTAAAATTTGCATTAGGTAGAGATAGGTCTAAGCACTTAAGATGAGCAAAGGCATGCTGACAAAGACATACAAAGCCATGTCTATGTCACCATGTTCTAAGTTGGGCCAGTAGGATGCTCTGGACTCCCAGATGCAGCACTGCTCCAGGCTCCTGGCCCCACTGCCCACAGGGTGCTTTAATGCCAGCTGCTTTGCAACGCCGTGGATATGCAGCTCCAAGCTTGATGCCAGCTGAAGCTCCAGCACAGCAGACATCAGAAGGCCTGGAGAGGTTTTATGGATCTAGTCCAAGTGACAAGAACACAGATATGGGTCATGATACTTCAGTCTGAAACTGCAATTGAAAATCTGAATAGCAACTGTAATTATGAGTTCAGATCACAAGAAATAATTGCATAAAAATTTTAAAAAAAAGTAAACTTTGTGTTCTCCTCCAGTTGCTCTGATTGTCAACTTGGGACTAAGCTCTCCAGCATCAACAAAATACAGGCTGTATCCTTGATCTGAGTCAGTTGATTTGGAGGTCAAGATTAAGTCAACCATCAGCCTTTCAAAGGCTTCTTCACTAACCTCTTTAGACTCTCTACAGCTTTAGTTTGTGTGCAAAACAAGTGATCAGCATAGCAACAAATTCCTAAAGTAATGGAGAAGTAGCACCACACACTTAATATATGTCTAGACAATAGCAATAGTGTTACTTTCTGAATTACAGCATAACAAACAGGGGCATATACAGGTTAATTAGTAATAAAGTTGAACTATTAAAGTGGATCTCAGTTAATTCATTGGTTTTCAAAGTATTTTAGGCTAGATGGATTCTAGCCAAGGCTCCAAGCTTATGAAACAGTGATTCATGGCTAATAAGGGCAAATGCCCTAGAGATACGAATATTTGTTACCCCAACTTGCTGACCTTTTCCCAAAGAGGCAGAAATTTAATTATCTCCTTTGAAAAGCACAATTATAGAAAAAGTCAAAACCTGATTTATATTCAGTTTCTGCATTTTTCACAGATAAATAAGCAGGGAGAAAGAGAAACTGAAGGAACATTTCCATCAACCAGAACCAGAATTAATATGTGTGCCCATGTATTTGAGGGACAGAGGAAGACTTCTCTTGCTACTCATTCAATGTTTGTCAGACCTTTCAATTTTGGCTCACTTCAGCTTATGAGACATATAACATAAACCTTTCTTTACAGTGAAGTCAGAACTCAGAAAACTGCTTTGTCTCTGTCTGTGTCTCAGCTCTGGTTGGCACCATTCTCTCCACTGGCAAGGTAAGTGACTGGTCAGAGGGGTCAGTGGCACACTCCCAGTAGCAGAGACAAGCATATAGCTGCCAGTCCCAGATTCACCACCAGCAGATACGATCACATTGCCACACTGGCAGGTCTTGCAGGGGCTGTTGCAAATGCCAAATAAGTGGTTGTGGTCAGGGATCTAAGATTGACGTTCTGTGAAGCTTTATTCAAAGAAGTATTTTTCTTCTGTTTATCTATATGTGAAATTATCTGCATTAATTTTGTTCTTCGTACTAAGACTCCTTCAACAGCTAAAATCATGACACTGTGAAAATGTGCTGATTAAGTCAGCAATTGTCCATGGATAAAGCATTGACATTAAAAAAGTAATAAAAAAGCCTTCTTAATTATAAATGGCAAACAAGCTGAATGCAGATTAGCTGACACACTTTCATCACTTCTTTTAGAGTGATCTGAGCTCTGATCTTCTGTACTTACACAGGATCTCTTGGGAATGTATCTCCTGTAAGATCATATCTTAATTTGCTCTGGTAATATTTTTAGCAATTTGATGTCTTCCTACCCCCTTTCCCACCAATGAAATAAATCATATTGTGGTCATTAAGTAAACCCATTCATCCAGTTCCATTTGCTATAATTCTGCCTGCTACTGTGTAGCCTAGGGCTATTGATCAAGCATAGCATTCCATCCAAGAGTGTGTATGTGAGCATGTGTTTAATTAGAAACTTAATTTATTGCAATGACAGCATGGAAAGTTTTAAACACAGGAATTTTTAGCTCTGTTTTCAACTCTTAAAAACATGGATGACTTGTTTGATTGCAGGCAGCTTATTTCATTTATTAAAAAAAATATTCCATAATTAAAATCAATTATGAAAATTTTTCATTCATCTATTTTTCATACATTTCCTTTAAGAGTTTATAAACCTTCCAAAGGTAGGAATGAAAGTTATTTGTTAAAGATCTACAGACCCACAGCGTCTGGAAGGCACCTTCAAACCCCTCCTCAGAGTAGGGTCACCTATAAGGGTTACTGAGCATCATGTGCAGTTGGCTTCTTAATATCTTCAAGGATGGAGATTCCATAGGCTCTGGGGGCAACTTGTGATAGAGTTCAACCACCCTCACAATAATGAAGTGTTTTCTTATGGCTATATGGGATTTCCTTGGTGCCCATTGCCTCTTGACCTCAGTAGGCAACACCAAGAAGAGTCTGACTGTCTTCTTTACTTCCTCAACCAGGGATTTATATACATTGATAAATGTCAAAAGCCCTGCTGAAGTGAAGATAAAAACATCCACTGCTCCCCCTTGCTCACTGAGCCCATCATTTCAGCATGAAAGGTTCTCAGGTTGGTCAGATATGATTTCCCCTTCATTAATCCATCTGGCTACTCCCAATCACCTTGTTTAAAAATGATTTCCCAGAGACCAAAGTGAGGCTGAGTGGCTTGTTGTTCCCTGGATCCTCCTTACTGAAGGCAAAGGGGACATTTGTTTTTTCTCCAGTCCTCAGAAGTCTCCTTTGATCGTCACAACCTTTCCCAAATAATGGAGGGAGGACTCACAGTGACAGAGGACAGTTCCCTCAGCATATTATTGCCCAAGGACTTGTACGTGTCCAGGTTGTTTAAATGTTCCTTCACCAGGTCCTCCTCCACCAGGGATAAGTTTGCCTTGGTCTAGACTTCTCTTTGGATCTCAGGGGCCTGGGATTCCTGAGGGTAAAATTTACCAGTAATGATGGAGGTGAAGAAGGCACTGAGTACCTCACCATTTTTCATGCCTCCTGTAAACAGGTCCCCTGTCCATTTTTACAGCAGATCCACATTTTCCATGGTCCTTTCATGCTGAATTACCTGTAGACACCCTTTTTGTTGCCATTCACATCCCTCATCCCTCATCAGCAGGTCTAACTCCTGCTGAGCTTTGACTTTACCAACCCTGTCTCTGTGCACCTGGACAACATCTCTATATTCATCCCATGTGGCTCGCCCCTGCTTCCATGCCTCATACACTTTTTATGTTTGAGTTTAGCCAGGATCTCCTCATTCACCTATCCAGGATTCCTGCCACCTTTGCAAGGCATGAAGTGGGCCAAAGGATCAGCGTGCCTCCTGGTATCATGATTTTAGAGCAGCAGCATGTTGTCATTTTCCACCTAAAGCACTGAAGGCTGTCACAGTCATTTATTCTGGGCACTGCAAGCCACAGAACTGTTATTTTTCCCTATAGGAAACCACCTCCTGGAGATTGTGAAGCCCAGCACTGGGCACACCTGCAGCAGGGACCTCTCCTCTGAGGACACAGGGCCGCAGTTCCCAGCTTTCTGATGGATGTCCCCATCCCTGCCTTGCCAGCCACAGGTTGAGCCTCAGGGAAGGGCTGAGCCAGCGAGGGGTCCCCACCTCTCCTGCCTGTGTGAGAGGGAGAGGGAGCCAGGGCACGGTCTCGGGTCGCTGCCTGCTGATCGGGTGCAGCACAGAGATGAGCTGAGCGACGGGGTGAGCAAAAGCATAAGTGAAGCAAACAAATGTGATAAAAGATGCTGCAAGGGCGGCTAAAATAATTCTGTAGAGGGAGCCGGTTTGTCATTGGGGTACTGAAACCTTGGAAAACTCGCATTCAAGGAAAGCAGAATTGTCATCATTTCTTGGTCATGACACAGGGGTCCCAAGGTCTACTGCACTAAAACTTAGAGTAAATTAGGCAAATTGAGTTTTCGTAATTTTCATCTGGATTATCTGAATTAAACTCCATGATAAACCACCACTCCTGCCTTCTTTCAAATAAGAACTTTCTCTGGCTCTCCCTTGTTCCTTCCAGTTGTGAAGATCTTACTAATTCTCTATAGTTCCTAGTTATTTCCTTCTAAAAATAATTTTTTTTCTAATATTTTTGTATCAAATATGACCATGCCTAGAAACAGTTCACTCTTCCTCTTACAAGGCATCAGCTAAAGTGCTTCTCCTAAGATTAAAGGAAAATCTATGCTAGGTATGATTTGATTTGAGCATTAGCAAGACATATCTGCCAAGATGTTAGCACAATTTTCCAATAAGTACACACTATTCTAATTTAGTATTCTGTTCTATTTAATAATTTATTTCCAACCCAGAAAGCATTTCATTAACTAATACTTCATTTCAGTAACCAGAAGATGCTGTCCAAGAACTTGGCCAAGGAAAAAGGCAGAGATAACCTCAAGATTCACTATCTTCCCAAATAACAGACTCCTCGTAACAGAAGCTACAGGACAAGGAGGAAGAGCTTGTGCTGCTGTCAGGAATACATTTCAACCCTATTTTGGAACTAATTAGGAATTGTACCAATTCCTCCACATCCCAAGTTTTGACATTGCTTCTTATTATACTGTGTGCTGCTTCAAACAAGAAAAGAGAACCAAAAAGGAGTCTGACTTCTAAAATTTTTCTGTTTTATGCCACCTGATGTCCAGCACTAATAAACCAACTTAGATGTGACAAGGAAATGAGAAGTGTCTTTGTTTTCTGCAATGGGCAGATATCCTTCTCTAAACACAGAAATACAGTTTTCTACTACTAACCGGATTACGCCTGATGTCCTTATGGTAGTATAATGTTCTATATTTCCCTGAATGCACTCCAACTGCTGAGTTGGATTGCAGGTTTTTTTTAAGGATATATTGGAAAACATATATCCCTCTAACGTTTCCTTTCTTGTGTTTGTTACCAGCAATAACTGGATTAACTTCTCCACCCCCTTTGGGGGAGAAAGCTATCTTTATCACATCATTGCTTTCTGTTTTCCATCTCCAGATGTCTAAGAACCTCAATTCTAAGTCTATCCACTGACTGGGACAGACACAGTAGTAGTGTGACACTTTAAAGAATCAGTCCTTCCCTATAATAGTTTGTGGTTTTATAAGGAAGACAGAGAGTCAAAAGCAATGTTGGAATGAAAGGAGTTAGTAAGAATAAGACTCTAGGTTATGGAGATGGAAAAAGTTAAATTTCCCTTGTATTTTCTATTTTCTTACTAGTTTTACTTATTATTCTTGCCTCATCCTCCACTCAGAGGAGGCAGCTCCATCACAGGGATATTTCCTCCCTCCCAGTCATTCCTCCAGGACAGGCAACAGCAACTAATTTTTTTTTCTATTTTATTCTTCAAATACTTTTTTCTACATTTCTTCTGTTTTTTTCTAATGACATTATATCTGTGCCAAAATTTTTGTCTCCGTGAGGTTTTTGCCTTCTCTGTTGTTACTCGCAATTAGCTTAACAACTTATCACTCATCCACAGAGGCTTTAAATAAATTATATTTCAGGTTTTGCTTTACAGTATTTCCTCCCAATCTTTTTTGCAAATTATTTTTTTTTTTCATCCTCAAGAGTTCTTTGCTCATAAACACTGCCAATCTATTTTACTTAATACATTTCTGATTGTGTTAAATTGGAACATTTACATGTTAATACACCTGTATTTGTATCCAAAACCCATCCCTAATGATCATGGTACTTACCATATCCATTTTACTTAATAAAATTCAGTCTGAAGTTTTTCCTTGCTGAGTTGCCTGTAACACATACTGATACAAAAATGAGTTCTACATGAAGCTTTAGTCCTCCTTATTAACGACTGAATAAATTATACAAATTAAAATTCCCTAGATATCATTGCAGTCACTAATCCAATGCTCTCAGCTATCTCTGAGTGTGCTTCCCTTCCCTGAACCACAGGTGGTAAATACTTTTTCCACCCCCCTCAATACTTCAATTTAAACTGAGTCCATATTTCCACATTCCACTTCATTTTCGATAATCCTCATCACAAGCTTAAAAGAATTATTAACTCACAGTGCCACCTTTCCCAGTTTTTACCTACCAAATATTCTGATGCGGAGTGTCCTCCAGATTCCTGATCTAATCACAGACAGCACATACTACACAAATAAGAATTGACCCAGTGTTACCCTAAGTTTTGTAAATATTATTTGTAAAATAAAGAGACATACTTACAACCACTGTCAATAGAAAGACTACTGAGATCTTTATAGACTTTATGTGCCCATATGTTGTTATTTGTAGAGCGTAGGAACCTCAGCAGTCAACCTGCAGCAAATAGTGGTAAGCACTTCAGAAAATGTTGTTTAGCTTGCTCACCCAGTAACTCTGCAAAGCTGTTGCAACAGCATGCTTAGTGTTGTGTTCCAATATCTACTTTTTGTTTTCTGTGAAAAGCCATATATCTGTATCACAGAATTCAGTTGGAGATAGAAGTTTAAACAGATAAATATTTAAATGAGAAATTTAACGAAAAAATATTTTTTCTCTGAATTCTACATAAAGGAAATAGTACTCCTCCAATATCCTTCTATGAATTTAAGTCACCATTTTCAAGCTGTTGTTTTAATAAAAAGCCATAACATCCAGCCTTGTCTTTCTCCTAACATCAGGGCAATGGTTTTGGGCTTCAGAAGATGAGCTGCTTCTAAAACTCTATTTAAAACCTCCAGTTTCTGTAGCAGATTCATTGTTATATACCTAATAAAAGGAATATAAAATTAAATAAAACCTCCTGTAATCTGCAGCCCTGCAGCCATGTTGGAGATTGATTCCTTTTTTATTTGCACACTGTCATGAAAATTGCTTTTGCTGCTTCCCCTCTCTCTGCCACTGTCCCACTGCTTATCCCCATATCCTTGGGATGGTAGAACAACATGCTGGAGCAACATGCTGCTGATTGATTGTTCATACACAGCTAGGGACAGACAGAGAAGTTATTCAGACTTTTCTTTGGTTAGAAGTACCAATCTGAGTATCTGTCCTGCAACAGTCGTCAGTCGTCATGAAACTTGTAGAACTGAAATAATCTTGGTAAAATTCTGTCTTTCCATTCAGTTAAAATTGACCCAAATGTTAATGGAAAACAGAAAGAGGGTAGAGCCACGGGACAGCATGAAAACACAAACTTCCTGTCTTAGAAGGCCACGTTAAAAAGCAGGAAAGAGACTTGTCACTGTGCAATCCACACTTCACTGTGTGCCTCAGAGGGTACACCATGCCCCTGAAGTCGATTTTTCACATTCCTTCTCTAAATTTAGTAGTGTCAAAGAAAATTGTGGGTGTGTTCTGATTACTTGGCTGACAGTGAGAGTATTTCCTTACTACTTCCCTCATGTGCCAAAGGCCAGAAATGTCTATTTCTTTGTGCTAAATGACCAGTCCTCATGCATCTGACCAATACTAATGGACTTTAAAAGATGGATAATGAAAAATAAGTATTAAAACCAGGCATTTCTTCTCATTCATGAAAAAATGTATTTCCTTTCCCTGGGAAATATCAGAACACTATTCTGGACAGTGAAGTTAGATTTCTGCCTGTCTGAGGATGACTTGAAACTTCAGGATGCACAAATGAGAAATAAATATCTGGAGAACATCACTTCTCAGACTTATGCCTACCTAAGTAAGAAAGGCATTTGAAAGCCTGTAAAATAGAGAAGTTTGCCTGACTGGCAAAAAAACCAGGATTATTCCTCTCAGCCTACCCCTTCTTATATTATTAAAGGGAAAAATGCACAGAGTAAAGGTACCTTGCATTTCTTCTAGAATAATTATAAACCTTTTTTTTTTTTTTTTCTTTTTTGTGGCAGATTATATACTTGCAAAAAGCCTCTCAACTATCATTTCTTCCTTTACCTCACGCTACTTCACCACTTCTTTCAAGGCTTTATTTGGGACACTTGTCTTTTGCTTTATTTTAAGTATGGTAAAGTCTAGAAATATGAACAGAGTAATGGACTGGGACAAGAATACAAAAACACTTTCTGTACCATGTGTTCATTATCAGTCCCTTGCTGCCATTAATTTTTTAACATGTCCTTACCTCATCTTTAGCATCTTTTCAGATTTTTTTCTTCTGGTTCTTCTCCTTTATCTGCAGACTTAAAATACACCTCTTTTCCCCTCTAAAATTCATCTGACTGATGTGGACTCATAAATTTATAATAATTCCTGAACTTCATTTTCTTTTTTCTGATCCATTTTAAAGACAAGGATCTTATTTTGAAGTGCTTTCTGCAGACAGAACACTTAGAAACTTTTTTTTTTCCTATCATGACCACAGGCCTTCAACTAATTAGAGCTTTAAGAGAAACAAAACTGTTCCAAAACTCACGGCAAAATAGAGTGAGCGGCACAACCGTTCCTCCTATCCATCTTCAGTGTGCTAAAATGAAGATAAGGAAAAAAGGGAAACAACCACAAGACCCACACCAGAAAAGAACAACTTGAAGAAATGGGCCAAATAAGTCCCATTCTCTTGAAGTGATGTGTTAGAAGCATCCCTCCTGTGAACAACTGCCTAACATGCACATGGTCCTTGGCTGACAGCTCATTTTTTTTCTAGAAGAGGATTGGTTTGGCTTAATATATTCATTGTGTATTTTGTGTCTATGCTCAGAACAAATGTACACCCACATATTTATGTGTTATCATTTCATTCTATGAAAAACATATTGTTTGAACTCACTCGAATTACCAGTATTAATAAATCATATCACAAAATACATTTGCTACATCGCTTCTGTCAGTAAGCCATGGGAGGAAAGGGGAAAAAAAATTTGCTTCATGCACATGTTTTAGGGACATCTTGTTCTTGCTTCTCATTGTCTCACTTTTCCTGACTCCAGACAGAAACTCAGCAAATGAGGACTGACTTGTTTAGCACCCTCCAAATGTGCTGAAATGAGTTTAGTCACAGCCCACACAGAATGCTATTTCTATTTACTGCAGTCCAAATCTGCTGTGCAAGTGAGGACCGTGGATCAAAGATCAGCCAGCAGGCAACAGATATTTTATTTCCAAACCTTGCTTGTGGAAGAAGACCAAAAAAAATTTTAATTTAGCAGGCTTTACATGAAATACATGTAAGGATCATACAAGTAGATTTTATATAAAATATACATAAGGAACATAAAATGGGCTCAATCAAACAGTGGGATATAGTAATCATAAAAGTATGACAAAAAATTTTGGTAGCAAGGTGATTGTCCAGCCCTTATAAGGCTTATTTTGTAGAATATTTTTTCGAGTCCACATTAACTGTTTGCTTTTAGATTACACTATTAAAGACACTATTTCCCTTAAATAGGCTATCTAAAATGCTTTTAAGACATGTTTATGGCATATCTGATGATATAATAAAGTTCATTTAGTTCCTATAAATATTCTTAAAGGGTTGTTTTCTGCAAGTCTTTCTTTTTCCACACCAGGCCACACAGTGATATATGATGCCATTAGTTGGTCATCTCAGCCCAGTTTCTCCAGTAGATGTACATATTTTTAATTATTCTTTCTTTGTCAGAATGAGTGGTATTTTACTGGCTGCTGTATTGAAAGTGGCAGGCAGTTGATAAAGTGCTCTGTGGACCTGTCCTTCCACTCATCAATTTTTTGCAGGTGTACAGGTTTACTTTTAAACACTACAATTCTATGTCAGATGAGATGCATACAAGCTTAGGAGGTCTATTCAAGAAGCCATAAATTCTGTGTGTGTGGTTCTTGTTGGGGTGCCTTTGCTCCTTTCAGCTCAACATACTGTTTTATGTTTTTCACATTCATCTAGAAGCTAATAGTTATAATTTAAAACAAAGCAAAAAAAACCACAACCCCCCCCAAAAAAAAACCCAACCAAAAAACAACAAAACCCAGACTCAGAAGCACAGTCTTTTTTTTTTTTTTAGCTCTTCAATGAAATTTGTATTCTCTCCAATCCAACACATGCACAAGCCCTACTTAGGGTGGTAACCTTTGTGCCCCTTTTGCTTTCTGTCTCCTTATCCTAATTGAGTCAGAATAAATGTTATATTACCCTGTGAATGCCAGAGAGCAAAGCATTCTTGAGATTAAAAAAAAAAAAAAAAGGTGTCAGAAAGGGGAATGAAGAAAGTAGAGACCAAATGGAGTTTTCCTGGTCTTAGGGGACTTGCCAATTTGAGAACAGACAGTTTAGAAACAACCTTAGAATTCTTCTAAAAGAAGATAAAAGTTCCATATCAAGTACCAGTTAAGATCTTTTTGTAATAGCTCTTATGTATACTTACTCTTCTACGCACCTGATATTATAAGGATGTGATTTGCTGAAAGGTGCCAAGGACTATTGTTTTGGAACAACAAGACACCTACACATCCATTTCAACTTCAGCTCCCTATCTTGACAGATGACTTCATAAATTTGCTCTTCAGGTCAGATTCTCTCTCAAACACATGACTGGCTTGCAACTAATTTCATTATTAGTTTGGATCTGTTTCTGTACTGCCCAATAGACAGTGAAACAAGCTGTCAGAAGTGGTATAGCTGTGTTAATGCAGAGCTCTGCTAAGGTGAATGCCTTTAAGCCAAGTAGTTATTTCATTAGGACTATCATAAAGACAACAGAAATGAAAAATCCATTACTGATGCATGTGGTTTATTACACCTGTTAATCACCTTTGCATCAAAACTCTGCGATTTCTCATGTTAATCCACACAGTTAGAGCTTGCAACAATGGCTGTTTTTTCTCCATTCTATCTATTACACAGCAGTTAGTACTTAGACATTATTCCACTGGAAGAGATTATCAGTATAATCAAAGTAATCTCTCAACCTACTTTTCCATAAATTAAACAAGCTGTGTTTTATAATGTGTCTTAAAATACACGGCATTTTTTTGCTCAGGGCTTAGCTTCATTTTCTCTCCGTTCTCTGTATCTTTTCTAGCTTTTTATTGTCTTGCACTTGTCAAATCAAACCTGTGGTAGATAATCAAGCTAATATTTTTCAGAGGTAAAACTCAATTCTTTCCCATGTTTGTAGTTGCTTGTGTAGCTGATGCCTCCTTAACCATTTCTTGCCATGGCATAGCTTTAGGACCTCCGTTGCAAATCCTACCCCTTCTGAATTGCTGGCCAATAAGAAGCAGTTCTGAAATGAGTACTTCAAATCAATGCTCTAGTACTACTGAATACCTCTCAGACAGGTTTTAGGCAAAATTAAAATCTCTTTTTGTTTGATCTAATACACTGATTTATTTTATGTAAACCTCCTATATCAATAAAAAACATTAATACATGTAATAGATATTTGAAGTGGCAAGAAAAAATTAAAAAAGAGAGAATGGACTAGAGTCTCTGTACAGACTGAGTGATTTATAGGTCCAGAGACTTTTAACTAATGTCACTGTTAAAATGTTTTGAGGTTAAAACTGAATTATATCTGGTAAAACATTAATGAAATTTTAGCATAGGAGCCGAATTTTACACTACTCCAAATTCAGGAAATGTGTCTTCCAGTAGCTAACTAAAGTACCTAAACTGGGAGGGTCCTTGTTCTGTTCATAGAAAAACAGACTGCTCAGAAATTCAGCCTACCTAAAATATCAGTTTGTACCCAGTCCCTCCTATGGTTAAAGTTACATCGTTGAAAGCACTTCCTCCACTGAAAAATTCTTGGTCCCCATTTACAAGGGTAGAGAGAGATCCATGGTTACTCCATAATTAACCACGTCTCTCTTGGGTAAAATGTCCATGTCCACACAGAATGAGATTGTTACTCCTTCTAGGGTTTAGTTAAAATGCTTTGGGTGCAGCACAAGGTTACAAAGGAGTTGGTTAAGAATGCAAAGACTGCAGGAGTCGCATTGGAGGTGTGCAGAGAGCTGAAGGAGTCCAACCTGCTGCAGTTACATCCATATGGTAGAGGGGTGGTTCTAGGACCATTTCCCAGAGTTGCATCATGGTTTCCTCTCAAAAGAAATTAGATGATTTGCTGTGAAAGACAGCCTTACATTGTACAGTGTAAGGAGACAAGGAGACAGGACTGGATCAAGGTCTAAGTTATCTGATGGTGTAGATTTATAAGCTTTTAATCTTATAGGTATCCTATGGAATATCTACTGTGCTTTAAAAACTAACAAACACACACACACACACACCCCGTCGCCAAAACAACAACAAAAAAACCTGAACAACAATAAACCAAACCAAACCAAAAAAAACCCACCAAAAATTATTAAATAGCAAACCTGAATCCTGGTCCCCTGATCTCTCCATGCTTAATCATTTTCTCATTTCTTTTTTTTGTCCTTCAGTCTTCACCAAAAAACTGCCCAGATCAAGCCTACCATATTCTTGATGACTTTAGACTGTCTTACTTACAGACATGAGGATTGGTCTCTGATCCTTTTTTTAAATATAGAGGGGAATTTCATGTAGTCTGGGTGAACTCAAGCCTATGAATTTTATAGCGATAATAAAATTGTTTCAGTTCTTTAGTGGCATTAATATGGACCATAGGTAGACAAAAGAGGTCCTGTTTTCTTTTGCTGTACAGATTTTTGCAGTTAAGCAGCAGAAAACCCAATAAACTCCTTCTCATAAATTATTTTGCAAAAAAAAATTATTGCATTTACAATCACAATACATGATTATATTATTTGTAAACTTTCTCAGTGAACGTGATGTCTCAGAAAACCACAATACTATATTATAAGCCCATCATTAGCTCAACTTATGGGTAAAAGTATATATACACTTTTTTCTTTGGCATTATGAGTCAAAAAGGTCTTGCTGTCAGTAAAGACCAATTTATTGCAATACGTGAGTAAACATTTTAATCAAATATTTATCAGCAAAGATCCTACCTTCTCTTAGCTTAGTCCTGATATGTCAGATGTCATACTGGGAGAGAAAGGTAAAATATGACACATGCATATTTTAACTCACTTAAAATATTTCTGCTTGCTATTTCCCTTGCAAAAAGTGGTTAATCACAACTGGGCAGGGCAGAAAAATGGAATCTGTATAGTCTGGCCTCTGCATTAACTTTCAAAAACCAGTTGAACTGGAATAATATGTGGTTAAACATAACTAAAGGATTTTTCAGACAGACAACTAAACTTCAGTGAAAGCCATTGCAGTTCAGACTTATAAGAGCCTAACTCACTTTTGAAAAATTACTGTAAGATCTTAGAAATCACATAGCACATTTGGAAATTACAGCCAAAAGAAATATTCTCATGTTCTATAATGATTTCTCATAAAAAACAGCAGGAGAAACAGCCTATTTTTTTCTGCTATATTACAAAATATGAAGAATTAGCAAACTAAACAAAAAAGGCACAAGCCATATCTGTTGAAATGCATATGAAGTATGAAACATCTGTATTAATAGAGTGAGATACTTGTATTAGCAGTTTCATTGTTTAACACAGCGATACGTTGCTCCTATTAAAAACAGAAATTGTGTAATAATAATCCAGTAGGGAGAGCTAGAGCGTAATACTTTCGTCAAGTGCTTTAATGGCAAAGATTCAGACTGCATAATCAATTAGAGAAGACATTGCTATTATGATATGCATTTCTGAAGGACCTCTCCAAAATGCCTAAGCTCTCTTATTTACATTTTGGCTCGCATTGCTTGCCTCAAGGAAAGAAACCAATCTTTCCTCCCTCCAGTGTGAATCTGCTGGTTTGCAAGACACTTATTTTTTACAGCTGCCTTCAGAGACACACAGCTGTGTCCTTCCACGGCCAGTTGTCCAGCCTGTACTGAAATCATCTTGTGTCATAACCCAAAGGCTAAGACACTCTGGACTCAATACCGTCTCCAGAACAGTGACAACAAGCTGTCAGCTAATTCAGTACCCCTTGGTATGTAGTCCTGTTTTTCTACCATTGAACCTTGCAATAAAAATTGAGTTTGGTGCAACCACTGTTCATCCATTGCTTGGATGTAGTTGTAAATCCGTTCCAATCATGATGTTCCTACATGGTGTCATGTCAGCAGGGTGCATAGATTTACAGCTTCCAATAAATAGAAGGTTATTTGAAATTTGATGAAAACAAGACATATTGTATAAAAATATTCTAGTTCATTACTTGCCCTTATTTGGATGGATTTTATGCCCCTCTGCATTTAATATAGCTGTAAAGATTAGAACTCTACATGAGAGAGAAAGAGAGAGAGAGAGACCTGTACAATGAATAAGAGTGTACAGGCCAGGATTCTCCAAGCCAGGGCAGTGTTATTCCCCTTCCTTCTTTCTTCCCTCCCCATATGATTGAACATCATATGTCTGCATTGTGTTAACAGATCTTCCAAATCTTTTCAGCTCTTCTTGCATACTCATCTTAGAAATATGACTCTGTTGTAGCTATAAGACCTGGTTCATGAAGAAAATTATTTTCCCTGAGTTCTTGCAAACGCCAGCTGGAAACAGTTATGGTGTAGAGCAGAAATTCATGTGCAGAACTGTGCTACAGAGCGCTGAGTGGCAGGACACAGACACTACACAAAAGAAATGTCCTACAAATGTCTTGGCTCCAAATGATTGCTGAGCAGCCTGCACTCGTAACAGCAGGAAAATTACTGAGTAGAGAGTGAAACAATTAAAAGCTGTACTGGGTCTGGCACATTCCTGAGATGCAGAGGGCAACTGAAGAAATTTAATAATGCTGCACTCTGCATTTGTCAACACTAAAAATATCCACTCACAACATTTATTTCTGTCTAGCATTAGCTAGTTCAGAGGCACCCAGTTATTATCAGATTTTTGTGCATAAAATTGTTGCATAGACATCTGGGCAGCTATGAACATCATGTAACAGTTGTTCAGAAGGTAGAGTGATGTTTGTCCAAAAAGAGTATTTATCTAGGGAGTTATCCAGAAGATAAAGACAGAATATAGTGGTCTGCTAACACTTGGAAAGAACAATCTATGGTCAGAGATCAAATCTTGCAACCCTGAGTTGTGTTTGACAAGTGTTGTAATGTGATAGAAGGAAAATATTAAAGGTTAATTTGAAAAATGAGGATCTAATTAAACGTACCCTCTATCTGAAATATTTTGACAGCAGTAAAAACTACACTGTCCACAGGTACCACCAGTCTTTCTGCCACATTATTGTGTGCCACAAAAAAATATAAACAAATCCTCTTCTAATTAAAAAAAAAATAAATAAAAAATTGTACAAGCCAAGTAAAAATGGAATTTCAAAATAGCATTTGCATTAAAGATGCAATTTTTCCAGGCAGAAATATATGCAATGTAAAGTGATGTACAGATGACACTGGGCACCATTACTCTTGATGCAAGGGTAGAAATGGTGTTCAAGTAACAAAGCACTTGTCGAATAGAAACATGAAAGTGGACACCGATTCATATTTTTCACTGCAAAATAACACAACAGAACCAGTAATATGCCCTGCTAACTCCTCGTTCAAGAGGAAACAGCAAAAAGCATGTCTGCACCATTAGAAACCGATGTCAGAGTGATTTGGGGCTAAATAACAACACAAGAGATGAAACACTCACCGTAATTTGTGATTCCTAGAGCTGCTATTACTTTGGGAAGGCTGTGCTCTCGTGTGCAATGGGGAGAGATGGCAACTGCAGCTGTGCTGTCACAACAAGGTTAACCCCACAGTCAGGGGAAGTTGTCAATCCAAATGGAGACATATAGTGTAGGGACTAGGCTCCACTTTCCCGGCCTCCCCAGGGGAGGGAGACCACGGGAGCTGAGTCACTCTGCTTACCCAAGGAGGTCTTAGTGAGACAATTGCCTCCACAGGCTGAGCCAGGTGGAGGAGCTTGGACCATTTGGGTTGAGAAAATTGCAGCTAATGGATTTACCCTTTTGCAGCAGGAGTGCTGCTGAAAGTTTAGAGGATAGCAACAGATTATCACAAGAGGATTACGCTTGTTAAATGATATTTCTGGTACATTTGACTGGAAAATGAAGGTGTCAGGATCTGGATGTTGAGCTGTGCCTGCAAAGCTAGCTGTTGAAACTGGGGCTTGTGCTATGGCACAGCAGCTCATGGGTGTGCCCATGCTCAGCCCTACATAAAACAGACTCCTGGGGAGTGAAGAACACAGATACAGCTGAGGCTCCTCAGCCCCCAGAAGGCTGTGACTGTGAAGGGGTTTGGTAGGCACTCACCTGTCTCTTGCCCCTTCCTCAACACCTCCAGTCCTGTTGGTAACACCCAAGTGCAAGTAAAGGTGATAAACATTCCTCTCTCTCTCTCTCTGATATTTACCTTAGCACCTTTCATCCAAAATGAATAATATACCTTTGCTGATGTTTCTTTGGAAATTATACAGCTTCAAGAGATCACATAGGAAATCAGACCAGCTTTAACTTGTAATGAAAACTGGTTAAAATTTATGCTATTCTTCATTTTTATTATTTATTACATCCTTGCCCGAGTATATTGATTTTGTGCCAACCTCTGTTCTTGTCAGAGTTTTTGTCACACAAATGAGGTTCTAGAAATGTAATGCCTATATTTTATGAAATACAGTTCTATGCCATTTCAGGATGACCTTTTCAGTATTCTGCATTCTGATGGGTTGCCTATTTCTGAGGCAGGGGCCTATTTCCATCTACACCTTATCCCCTCAACACTTATGTTTTAAAAGCAATTCAAACAGAGGTTGCTATATCAATTTCTTTTGTTTGTATTGGCATGCAGAGTTTATAATTTCCTTTCTGAAAAACTGGTGAACTCTGGACAGCTGACTTTTCATTGTATGTGCCTCCCTGCAGTCTCCATGTAGGAATGAAGTTTTAACCACAGTATTAATTTAGTATTAGAATGTGTTAAACCAATGAGACTGTTCTGCTTTTGCTTTCAAGCAATTCTAAACATACATTTGAAACAGCACTATGGAGGACACTAGTGAAACAACAGTTTACCTAAAACAGAATCCCTCAGCCTTAAGTGCCTGAACAGGACGGAGCAGAGGCCCCAAAACAGACACAGAGACTTATCACAGTGTCACCATAGGGTTGTGGAGCATACACAAGATGCAGAGAAGAATTTAGCTGACTAGGTCCTATAGTGGTAGGGTCCTTACAGTGTCTGCATCTGCAGGCAGAAGAATTGCAGAATAGGAATATCATAAATAGCAATTTTTTGGTCATTCCTTATTAACTTTTCTGGCAGCAGCATACCTGGCTCACAGCTCTTTCCCTTCTTGCTCAGCATGATAATAGTTCCTTGCAGGATTTGTGAAGGCATCTGTTCCAGTTAATCACTCCCTATCATGCAGATCAGGAGAGCTGCTGACTCTTGATTTCTTTTATGACAACTCTAGTATGTGGTATTTTCCCCAGTAAAAAATAATTTACTTCCGAACTGAATGTTTTAGAACACGCAACGAAAGACTGTGAAATTATGTATCTTCACGAGGTAATCCAATGGGTAAGACATCTAATCAGAATTCAGGAAGCCGAGAATTTTTGTTAGTCCCTGCTATGGCTTTGGAATCCTCTGAGCCCATGCTCTGAGCCTCTGCTCTCCTGGCAGTACTTTCCATCCATCTATTTCGACCAGTGGTTCCCAGAAGCAGGAGCTCAGAGGGAGCTGACAGCCAGCCAGCTCTCAACGCTGCAGCGCACGTGTAGTGACAATGACTCGTGTGACAGATCATCTAGTTTCTGTGTGCACTGTGGAGACAATTTGTGTACGCTCAGTAAATCCAGTACATCCAAGATGTATCTGCCTTGCTACACACGCTTTTGTCACCTGTGTAGCTTGTGCAGAAGTTCTGACACGTTCTGAACAGATCACACTTTTTTGTGTGCATTTGTCTCTGCCTGGGAAAGGTATGAGCTGTGAGAGTCTCAAGGATGTGCAATGGGAAAGCAATCCTAACAGACTTTCACCAGCTGAACTCCAGCACGTCTCTGCTATGTGTACACAAGGTGGGCAAATTGGACATAGTAGGGCATTTATTGCTGCAAAACATAAGGACTCCTGAACGCTTAAAAAGAAACAGTTTGTCTGGGGGAAGCGGCAGTGGGGGGAATAAGGAGTGGGTTGTTTCCTATCCTCATTCAGAAGAAAAGCTGAGCAGTGCTAACTAATATAGAGCAACTGGGGGGGTGTATAATTCACCAGCAGTCAAAAATTAGCGTAGTGCTCTTCACTCCCAGGTGGGTGCCCTTTGTGCAGCACCATGCCATGCCACCACTGCTTTGTTTGGAACATCAGCATCCTGCTGCTTCTTCTGGAGAGACTCTGCCTCACATGAAGGCAGGCAGAGACCCCCACAGAAGTATCCCAGGCACAGTAAATCAGGCCAGGTTGAGCTGATCTGCACTATCTTCCTGGAGCTGGAAGTTTCTGTTAGTTGTGAGTTCATCCCACTGTACCTGCCCTTTACAGCACAGGGTGTTACAGATTAGCCTATTCACAGTTTTCTGGAAAAAAAATTACTTTGGATAACATATTTTGGGCATAAAATAGCAGACAGAGCAGTCAAACCAGTGAGGCATTTCACCTCATGCATTCTTGGGCTGAAATTATTAAACAGCCTGTTCAATCAGTGAAAAGGCCTTCCTGCCCTGCCTGCTTTTCTACTTGGAAGAATTCATTAAGTCACAGAGAAAAAAACCACCTTTCTCTCAAGTAAACTTTCAAATAACATGTACTTTAGTCCCTGAGTATGTAGTTAGACCTCTGAGTAGTTAGTTTTCTTCACACATTTCAAAGCCAGTAAAAAATGCAAGAAAACACGAGCAAAAAAATGAAAGCGTAAATACATGTGAGGCAAAACCTTTCCTGCAGAGAACAAGAATCCAGAAAATCTTATAGATCAAACAGTTTAAGGAAATACATTACCATTTTGGATTCGTAAGGTTTTTCTTAGGAGGATTAAACACCACCTTCTTTAGAAAAAGTTCATCTTAAAAGCTGTCAATTGTCATCCACAATGCCCTGGAGGGTTAGTAGAGGTCCAGGCAGCATTGCAAGTAAGAATTTTATTCCACATTTCCAAGTCATAAAATTCAGGCAAGCCTAGATGACTGTTTGGGAAAGATGATTTTGTTGAAAAACATTCCTGAGCTGTATAAATAAAAAAAGCCAAACAGCAGGAGCAGGGTGTGGGAAGTGGAGGGGCTGTAAGAAATGCAAGTAAGATGCTTTGTGAGTAATAACACAGTTATCCTGTGATCACCAACATGGGCAGTACCAATAGGAAACATTTTCGTAAAGGGTTATGTTGTAACTGCAGTAAAACAGTAACATCTCACTGATGTAAACACATCAATGCTGATCCATCCCAGCTGCCCACCTGGCTCTTGAGCCCTCTTCAGATCTTCCATTGTAGAGAAAATAACAGCCAGACAGAACTGGACATCATACTGGTCAAACCCAAACAGAAATTACAATCTGTAAACTGCACAACATGCTGTAACTACACGAGCCAACACGAATACTTACGCTTTCCCTGTGAGGACAATGAAGAATGGGCTTGTAAACCAAAAAACGCATGGTCTGAGCTGTAGCAGTGTAGGGTCCCAGGGGCACCAGCCAATTCATCCAAGTCCTGTTAACCTCTTCAGCTCTGGAAATAGGAGCAGTGGCACTGTCCACAGGGTGAAAGGAGCCAGGTCAGTCAGAGATCACCAAAGCTGTGCAGTGGGTGTGTGAAACAAAAGGTGCCACAAAGCCAAGATTTCCAAACCCTGGCATGCAGTGAATTGGCTGATGGCACACTCTCTGAGTTGTTCTTATGCCCAGCTGCCAAATTACATTAAAAAGAGCTAAAACACATTAAACATCTCCTAATATGAAGTTGCCTTGAAACAATGGCTGGAGTTGCCCCAGAGATGCTATATGAATATGGGAATTGTTCCATGTGATCCTAATGCATCCACAAAACAATTTCCCTACTAAACTGCTCAAGCCAGCTGTGCAAAAGGCAAAATAGGCAGATGCTTAGGCCAATAAAACTACTTTTGAGAATTGGAATGGGCACTGTCCTGTCACCCAGAGCTGGGTGGGTAGGAGCAGCTGAGGGATAGAGGATCCATGATTGCAGGAAGACAATCCATTGAAGCAGCTGAATTACTGCCTCCCTAGTCCCACAGCAGCAACAGCAGCAGCCTCAGCCTCTGAGCCTTTCTCCTCCCTACATAACCCTTCCTTCATCCCAGGTCAGCTTTCTCCATACTTTTGTCCAGCAGCCCAGTGTCTATTTTTGACTTATGAAAAAAAATCAGTTTCTGTACACTCTGGAGTATTTTTGAGAGCTTTAAACTAATGCTGAAATTGTGCTCCTTGTATTGAAGGTTGAATGGACAGATGTAAACGAAAGATGTGTCCCCAGTATAAGGTTGTTCATTTCCTCTCTTTATATTTAAGCTAAAATAATCTAACCTGAGATTCTTCCTTCCAGGTTGTTCTTTTTTTTGTTCTTGGGAACCAAGGATGTTAAAATCTAACCTTAGGTGTCCATATTTAAAATGGGGGAATAAGTGCCATCCTTCCTGGGGGAAGGAGAAGTGAGATGGAACCATTTGAAGATGGAAGCATTAAAGATTATGGGGCAGCAGGAGCTATATCAGTGGGGTCTCTGTAAGCAGCAGAGATCAAAAGAAAGATCTGCATGTTCTAAACACACCTATATGTTTGGGGAGGAAAAAAAAGGCATACAAAATTTCTACTTTTATATTCTCCCTGTCTAGACATTAAATAGAGCAGAGAAGCACAATATGTTCATCTACCTAAACAGCTCCTCGTAAAAACAGTTCTATTCCCTCAGTTCTTCTAGCTGAGCATTATCAGGGAGTGCTTTCCTTCTTTGTATGGCTTAAAATGTTGATTTTATAGCCTGTTTTTTTCAGAAAAAGGATGCAAACAAGAAATTTTAGTCAATACCTAAACACTTCTGTCACACTTTAGACTTCTGCCTACCTTATAAGAGCTTCGTGTAAGCGAAATGTGAAAATCTGAATTAGTGGCAGATCTAAAACAGAAAAGTAGAATATTTTACATACATATAAAATGTTCCTCTTTTTTTCTTTTTCCACATATTGGCAAGATTGTCCCTTTACCTGGCATCCCATTGGCTCAAATTTCAGATAGGAAATGTGAAGACAGCGTAGTTACTCACACCATAAAAATCTCTTTTTAGATGCATATATAAATTTTTTTTTTCCTGAATACTTGTAGCTTCCAGCTGAGATAACAAAAATTCACTCAAAAGAGTACCTTAGGTTCCCCAGTCCTCCTCTGTGTTTATGGCCACACCTGTAATCAGAAGTGGCATAATAACCCCTTTACTTTTGGTACTGATGATGAAGGTGACAGGTTCTACAGTTCAGCCATTCATGGGCAAAAGAGAAATACAGTAGAGATTTCAAGTTTTAAAAATTTTAAGATACTCATAGTTCCCCAAATTATGGTTTGGGTCTTAAAAACTGAAAATGTTGAGTCCTGGGAGCATGAAACTTTACATTGTAAAGTTTTTTTCGAACAACCTTGGACAGTTGTAAAGTTGGTTAAAAAAGAATAAAATAAAGAAAAGATAAAGGAAGAAGAAAAAAAAGTTTGTTTCATACAATGACCTGTCTCTCAGAGCTCACACATAAGGGGAAAATAAACATCAAAGGATAGTTTATGATAAAGTATATAAAGGACATAAATCCAGTCCAGAAAGAATACTAACTGAGTACTGATTATGGAACTGGAATATTGAGGTAACAATGATTAGAAATCAGTGTAAAACCAAAGAAGTAAAGCAAAATATAGCTCTTGTTTCTTCCAATCCTTTTGTTCTCCCAAGTAAAGTGATTTCCAGAATAAAAAGACTGACTATGATGGTGTTCCCTCTGTTTTGAAAGTGATTATCCTATAGGGATCAGTATTTTACTCTTCCATATATTTTAAAAACTTTTTCCTTCTGCATATGGGTTTCAAATGAAGCACATTAGAATTGCTAATAACATGCCTTACTTAGCTAAGAATATGCCAGGTCAGCTCAGCAACAGAATGAGTCTAAGAACAGCAGAGCTGGAACAGAAATAGATGCAATTATTCTGTTTTAGTACAAAGTATATTTGCAAGATACTGCAAAGAAATGAATATTCAAAACAAACGTTGTCAGGCAAGAAAAAAGCCCAAACCACCCTTATTAAGTAAAGAAAGGAAATAAAGAGCCAGTAATCTCTGTAAACCAACAAATTTCATTTCTGACATGAAGGAACCGGGTGAGGAAATGGAAATATCTACCTTTGACAACTGAAAGGGAAATGTGACAACTGGTGAATCCAGTGAATGACGTGAACTGTGTTTCATGGCAGCTTACACTACCCAAAACCAGCCCAGAATATCAGTAAAACAGTCTGATGGCTGTTCAGTGGGGTGTGTGAAATGACTTCAGGGACTTCTGTCTGGAACTTATACGCATGAATTCAAGTTATCAAAAATAAGCTCTAAATAATTCGGTTTAGAGTAACTATTTTTGGCTCAAAATCATATGATATAAATTAATTGATGGCATATAGTTTGGTCTTCCACATGCAGATGTATGATAAACACATGTTGATGGCCACTGTGTGAAATTTTCCATCATTTTACATTATAATCCCACAGGTACCTACCATCTCTCTGAGGGTAGGTTTCATACTGCATCTAGCCTAGCACTTACACAGATGGTACCTCTCCTATCTCATTTTACTGAGTTTTCTTTTGTTAATCAGCATCAGACATAATATTCATCACAAAATTAGATGTATTTGGTTTTACTGAACAGGGCAATACTCTATCCTTGTACATGGCCTTGGACCTATAAGCATCAGTGACACTAGGTCTAATTCTGCGGGTCTGAGTATATCTATGGTATTCCTTGTCTGGACCAAATATGGCTCATTATGGTCTGACAACCACAGTGAATTTCAGTAAAGGAATAACATACCACAGCTGTCAAAAAGAGTTTTACCCACTTAAAGATCCTAGTCTTACAGTGGAATTAAAAAAACCCCTATGTTGTACACATAATTTTTACTCATACTCTAGCAAAAAGGAAATTAATGCAAATTTCATGGTACTGTTGATTTGATAAGCTGTACAGAGCCCCAGAGGACAGTACTTCCTTCCACAAAGAAGAAAGTAAATTTTTAGGTAAATATGCCAGCACTTGGTGTGCAACAAGATGCACAGATGACTTTTTGCATGTTCTGCTGAAGCTTCAGTATGGAGGTGTGATGGCCTCAGAGCCCACCAGTCCTCAGCTTCATCCCACAAGCAAACGGACTTTAAGGGACGAAGAAGGTGATCTTTGGTTAGGTCTTTGCCAGATAGATCTAAGATTAAATGACTTCTGATAACAGGGCGGTGCCTTGTAGTATCTCTCCTGAAAGGTTAGTTGAAAGCTGATGGACTTACAAAACAATTCTCTGAGCATATTTTGAAATTGATATTCTGACTATGTTTACCAAATGCAGAGCAAATTCATTTTTTTTGAAAGACTAGAAAGGATATTTCATTGTTCTCTGATTCAATGGTGGCATTATAATTTGTCAGTTAATTATCAAAGAAATTATAGGAGCATCTTTGTTTCATTAACTATACCAACAAAGTTTACTCAAATTTAGTTTTACACACAATTTCCATGACAAGGTTGTGAAAAACAAGGTACTTCTGTCATTAAACTGCAGTTTCATTATTCCTTTGTTCCATGTTTCAGACATACACCAAACATCAAGAGCCAATCTGAAGCATAACTGGGATATCAAAACTAATGTGGCCTTGCTAGAAGTAAAAAGTCTGTACCTTAATGCCCAAATCTTTCAGTGCTCTTTGTAGCTTAGCTCCTTATAAGCAACTTAATTGGTATAAGCTGGAAGCTTAAATCAAATTGGAAAAATGCCTTTAAGGCCCAGAAAAATTTTGAAGGTTAAGAAGTACTTTTTACTTCTACTGTCAGAGAGATGATGAAGGTGAAGAGGGGAGTGTGAAGCTGGGGAAGGCATCATGAGGTGCTGTTGTTAACTTTAGCCCTCATCTCAGCCTGCAGAATTAAGTCAGGTTATGAGTTTGGTAGGAGACAGGAATACACTTGAGCACTTGATTTGCTCATGAAGGTGCCTAGAGTCAACCTCAGGGAAATGGGCCCCTGTAGCCCTCCCATACCCTTCCACAGATGGCCAGAAGTTTGAAGTGAAAGACTGGAGATATCATAAGGCTCCAGAAGGAAGAGACACTTGGCAATACTGAGAAGTGAAAATTGGGCCTAATCATCTCCTTTGTTTTAAGTGGTTCTTGTTGGATAGGATACACTGCTGAGATTTTGGGCTCTGGTTGTGTTTATAAGTTAGATTTAAGAATTAATTTCAAGTGCCAAGATATGACTTAGTTTGAGGGCAAAGTTTCAGGTTTTAATAATTTGTAGTCTTTAAAATTAAAGCCAGGCGCCTCTCTTGGATCTTGTTTTATCTGAGTGGGAAGAGGAGCTTGCTTATAACAGTAAATTGGACTCAACACCTATACAGCACTATTTTATGGTTTACTGTACATTTATCTTAGTGAAGTCTGCATCTGCACTACATTAAAGTTGAAAGGAAAGACACAAATGAAACTCAAATTCAGACTCAAGCAACAGTCGAGTCAGCTATGGAGCTGCTAACTGCATTTGTATTGATTAAATTTACATTTTGAAAAAAATGAAACTACTTCTGCTGCATTTACCTTATCATGATCCCAAGTAAGGCAGAATTATTATGTAAAAGGAAACAGCAATGCAAAATAGTAGGTTCAGGGAGGGAACCCCCCCCAAACCACAACCCAAATAGAAAAAGCCTCTTGCTCTTTTCCTCTCTCACTCCCCAGCGCTACATAATTTACTCCCAGTCCATAAGGTCCTTAGTTGCAGTGATTGGGATGATGGATGGCTCTAGTTCAGCTGCAGCAAGAGAAGATACAGCAATGTATCACTCTGCAGGAAAAAAACAATAGAGCGAACAAAGCAGCAGGACAATGTGGTGGGCAGAAAAGCCAGGGGAATTCTCTGCTGGTAGAAAACCAGACAGCCCTACACTAGAGTGTGTGAAACACAGCATGCTGGGTTTGCAGTCATTGTGCTCATGCTTGTTGAAACCAAATAAACAGGGGTGATCAACAACTGTGGAAGGGGAAGATCTTTTCTGATTGGGTTTTGGTGCTTTTATGGGAGTAAAGACCATAGTAGATGTACCATAGCCTAATTTATGATGATGTAAGCTATTTAAATTGTTTGAAAGTGAGTTGGGTCAGTTCATGGTTAATCTCTGGGAAAGTTAGATGACTCTAAAGTTTACCTGTGAAAACTACTATTGCCTAAATCATTCTACAACAATCAATTAAAACATTTATGTTTTAATGCAAGTCAGTGTTCAAACTCAAATCCAGTAAATCAACAATTGCTCTGCTAAAACTATCATAGTTCCTACCATAAAACTCAGCAACAACTGCAGTAAAAAAAAAAGGAATATTACTATTAAATATTACACTCTTTTCCACAAGAAGCAAAAGTATGAGAGATGGCCTGAGGAAATTCTGAATGCTGAGGTGAAACGATTAAAACAAACAAGACACATCCAAAATATATTCATTATTTATGTATGTTTTCAGCAGATAATGCAGTAATAATGAATTAATTACAGCCTGTAATTTAGATGATTCAGACAGAATATAAGTAAAGAAATATAACCACAAACAAATAAATTTACATAATACACATCACAGAAGTTCAAGGGTACTTTCTAATGCCTACTACTCAAGTTTTCTCTCACTTTCCATTGTAAAACCTATTGAATAATTTTACTGAACTTTAAACAATGAAATTGAGAGGTTTTTTCCATTCTAGTTGAATTCTTACAGAAAACATCTCTACCATTTCTACAGCAAGGCCAAGGAAATAAATGGATAGTATTTCATCTACCTGAAAAACTCAGCAAACATTCTTTGAACGGCAACAATGTCTGCAAATTTTAGAGCAGTTTTAGGAAATCTGGAAAGGGCTCCACTGGTTACTGGATTTCTCTTTTGTTTTTCTTCTGCAATTCAACAGCAATTTACACAAATAGATGACTTTTGTAAATGCAAATGTGACTCCAATTAACTAAAATATCTGGAAAAGTCGAGTCTTGCAAGAGCAAGAGAGGAAGCTGTGGAGGACTACACCTGTTCTGCGAATGCACCAACAACCTTCCTGGAAACCCTCTGCAGGGGAGACAAAGGGAGTTTCCTATTCAAGGTGGAGAGGGCATGCATGCTCTGCCTGCACATGCCTCCCACTCCCTGTGTGCTGTAGGCAAGCAGCTGACCAGGCTCAGCCAGACATTTCTTCTTGCAGATGGAGCTGATTGAAGAAAAAAAGGTTGAGCCCTACAGTTGCAACTGAATTGATGTTTTTCTTGCTTTAACATCAAAAATATCATTAAGTACTCTCAAAAGCCAGTCATACATCTAAAGCTGAACCCCAAAGTGAGTGTACACTTTAAACCTTCATCTCTCTGAGCCAACTCCCAACATCCCATAGTCACTGCTCAGGCAAGATACATTTATTATTATCTCTAAAGCACTAAAATATTAGAACAGTGATATGAGACAAAAGCCCATCAGGAATTAACAATTTTTGCTTTGGAGCAGAGTTTTAATGTACTGCAGTTAAGGAAAGCCTATGGCCTTGTATTGACCATGGGAGATGAAACAAAATATTGAATTGGCAAGGTAGTGCTGTTCATTCTGTACACTGAATAAAGAAAGGTTCTGATGGACATACTCTAAATGTTTGTGTAATTACAGATTAGTATAATACTAAATACATAGAAGAAGGACCAATTTAACTTTTTTTGTTTCCTGACTTCTGAATACTGGATTTGACAAGTTTATTTCCCTTTTGTGTGTATTCAAGATAAATGTTCATATTCAACATTAATGTCAGGATTCCAGAAAATTTTGCAGAAATTCAATTTCTGCAAAATTGAAATCTGTCTTCCAGCTGTAACCTACTGATTTTTTTTTTCTAGTACCCAAATCAGAATATTTGCTTTTGTTGAATTGATCTGAAATGGTGCTTTTAAAATCTAATGGTTAAGCCTTTTATTACATTTCCCTTCCAGTGAATCAGCACATCTTCATAAAAGTCAGTACCCCCTCTGGTAAGTATGACACCATAGGCTAGAAAATTTTTACTAAGTGATTTTGTAAAATCAGGCATTCATAACAACAAATTTAAGGATTTGCCTTCAGCTGATGCCTCATCCCCTCCTGCATCATCTATTTGCCATAATCTATTTGTCATAATCTATTTGCAATCGATTGGATTCCCTGTAAAACTACATATTTTCCAGGAAAGACTATCTGTGTTCTGACTGCCATGTGCAAACCATGTGAACCTTCCAAAGTTCACATTTTAGTATGAGACAAGGTGCAGGGAAGAGGCAGAATGACTGTCATGCTGTCTTTTCTATGGGAGAATGGAAACCAACTACAGCTCTACAGTTTAGAAATGAGATAAATGAAAGAACATGCATAACATAAGACAATATAATATAAACTAAATAAATATAATACAATAAAAATATAATCAAATAACAGGTACAGAATCATGAATGGCATGGAGAAAGGAAAGAAGAAAACAGCCGCTGTACGTATCAGGAGATTGAGAGGGCAGTTAGTGAAAGAAAGTACTATGCTATGATTAAATGATGGAGCTCATTGCAGTAGCATTTTTTAAATCTGCTTAGTATATAAACAATAAGAAATGAGATGAAATGAAAGAAAGGTCCATGAATATCTGTGAAAGACAGTGAGGTAACTGAAACTTCTGGTTCATCAAATCACAAACTACAGTTTACTCGTAGAAAAATGACAGATTACAGAATTTTGAGACCATGTTGGAGAAATTTTACCCCATGTTTTCTGTTTCTTAAGATCTTTCCCAAAGCACTCATAATCTGACCCTGTCAGAGGGCAGGCCTCGTTTGAAAGTACCTTTAGTCTGCTCATAACTGATGTATTTACTATGTCATATTCCTGGAAAAAGGTTTTAATTTTAATGTGTTATCAGCTGAGCTGGCTTCTGAGTGAGACAAAGAATACATTCACTCGAATGCTATATAACATTTGCCCTAACTGAGGAAAAATACCTGCTATGTTCCTGAACGCCTCAGGTTGTTTTCCTTGGTCGCTTGGTTGTTTTTTTTTTCATTTCAATACGCAGTATTTCCATTTCATACAAGAAAAACTGCAGATCTGCACTGCCAAAAAATCTCACTGTACTTGTGATATGAAAGGGTTAGCAGCTGTAGGGATTACTAAAACTTTTTGAATACAAGTCCTGTATACTTTACTAGGTGATTGAAGGAGGTCAGCTTGGCTCCAGCTCGCCTTTCTTTTATTTTTCAACTTGTTTACGGGTTTTCATGAAATAGTTGTGATCATGTGCCGTGGAACCAAGTGTGGTCAGAGATTTCTCTGATGTGTCCTCAGAGTCAGAAGTCCTGACTCCTGCTCACTCCTGCTCACCTTGCTGTCAGGCACCTGCCGTATCTGACGGCTGCGCGCAGACACCAAGCTGGTAAAGCCCTCAGGGAGAAATTGGTCAGGCTCCCACTCTCTAGGTTTTATTTTAATTCCACCAAACAGTTAATGTGAGATTTTAATTCAAAGAGCTCCTCTTCCAAAGAGCTTTGACACTGGGCAGCACTCTACATGCTCTCAAATCCCACATTAGGCTTAATGCGCTCTGAGAGGTGGCGTGATCTGACATGACTCCAGAAGAAGAGGGGGGAAGGAAAGAGCTGATCGAAGTCATTAGTGGGATTCTGAATCCAGCAGAAACGAAAGTCTCACACACTCCAACTGCTCTCTGCTGTCACTGTGATTATTAACTTCATGATAACAATAAGGTTGTAAGCAAATTTGTAGCCCAGCTGGGGAAAAGACTTGAATAGAGTACATTTTTTTTCTCTCTCATTAAACATTTCAAATACAACTGAGAGGAATTTTAATATTTAAAAAGAAAGGTTCAAAAGCTATTTACTTCCATACAGCTTATTCTAACATCACCTCAGCTTATTTTTCCTCCCATGCATCTCTAATAAGCAAATATATGCTCATAGTTAACTCTAGAAATCTTTGTTATTTAATGAATATGGAAATAATTTAAGTCTCTAAAGCAGTTTTCCATTATAGCTTCTCTCCTCTACTCCACCCTGGCCTCATTTTTCTTCTTATTCCAACACTGATAAGATAGACAGACAAAGTCCTTTATTGATACGCATCATAAAAATACAGGATTTCTCTGTTTTCAAAAGACATGCCACTACTTGTTTGGCCAAAAAATGTCACTGTGTGTCAGGCTATTCAGCTCAACAGAACCCTATTGCAGCTGAAGGTCATGCTGTTGTTTTACTGTTATGTCACTGCTGTTTCAGCTGTACCACAGAAATCCTCCATTTTTGCAGCATGATCAGGCAGCTTTGTGAGCTGAGAGGGGAGAAGATAGTAGGAGACAGCACTTTGAGAAGGGACCTATTCCCTGGTCTGTGGAAGCATACTGGACGAGAGATACCAGTGAGACTAAAAGGTTGATCTAAGCAAGAAAGAAGAGTTCAAGAGACCAGGGGATGGAGGCTTCTTAGAATTAACAAAGTCACTCATTATCTTGAGCCAACATATACAGCGAAGTGGTGAAAAGAAATAAATATGTAACACCACCAAAATTATTAGCTTAAATATAGTGCTAGTTTTTGACTGAATGGCTTTTTTTTCAATAATTATGTTAATTGTTAAGGATAGAAGTACTTCCAGTAAAACCTCATTGAACTTATTAAACATAAGAACATTTTCTTTTATTTTGCTTCTTTCAACACAATAACAAGTAAGGGAAGAGAAGAAATATTCCCACTGCCTTTACTAAAGGTAAGATTATATTCAGAATCGTCCCTTAATTATCCTTAGGCTAGTATAGTCAGCAGTTAAAAATCCCACTCAATAATTTAGTAAGAAACCTCTTTACAGTCACTAATTAAACACCAATAGCAGCTAGAGCTTACTAGAAGAGTATAATGCCATTTTCAACCATATTTCTTCCTTGAATATCATACATATTTTCTCCAACATTTGGCTAGGCAGGTGGCCAGCAGGCACTGTCAAGATAATTTATGTCTCTTGTTTATTTGAATAATTAAAGTAACAAGAGCACCGGAACCCTGCAAGTTTTGCACAACCCCAGCTTACACAACACTTTCCTATTCCTTCTACTCTCGTGCTCTTCTCCCACAGAAGAAATCCCATACATGAGGAAGCTCCTAATGAATCACCAAAGTCCAAGGAAGCAGATCTTTGGGAAAGGAAAAGATTTCTGTACAGTTAACCAGCGAGAGAAGAAAACTCCCATAGCAGCTTATGAATCTGCCTCCTGCCCCATTTATCAAACTCCTCACACCCACCTCAGCGTTTCCTCCTCCTCCAGGGAGCTCCGTGGGCATCCAGCTTCACCCAGCCCTGCTGCTCCTGTGCTGCAGGCAGCATTTGGTGACCCACTGTGACTGCACACGTGCTATGTGTGAACAGCTCTGATTCTCCTACTTCTGAAGGACAGAAGAGCGAAACCAAAAACTGTAACTTTGAATTTTTACAACGAAAAGGAAAGCAATGGAAATCAATGGGCCCTGAATCTCACTTCAACACTCAACCTGTCATCGTTCCTCTGAGGCTGCATTTGTCCACACGTGATTGCTTCTGATCCCACCTAGAAGGGAAGGAGCAACTGATTGTGATCTTGGTTGATTCCTGTGACCAGCTAAGTTCAGAGCATTCTACCCATTTTGGTCAAAAAACTTAGCTAAGCTAAGAGGCATCACTGACCATAGGACAGCCAGAGTAGCTCACAATGGGACTAGACTCTGTCTCTACCTATTTCCTTTGTTGTTACCTTTTTTTCCCTAGACAACCCTTATTTGCCCCATGTTTCAGGAGATTTTTCTGATATTCACGTGGTACATGGGTATCTCCCTGCACTAGGGCAGTGCTGCTGGCCTTGCAGTACAATACAGCTGCACTCGATAGGTGTTTTTTATATCCCTGTTACACCTTTTCAAAAACTATCAGATGGTTTGAAAAGATGAGAAAACAAAATGATGTAACTGAAGGCCTTTTTTTTTTTTTAATAATGTCTGTAAAATAATTAGGCGCCCCAACTCCTGTATGCACC
Organism: Corapipo altera; assembly: GCF_003945725.1. NCBI lineage: Eukaryota > Metazoa > Chordata > Aves > Passeriformes > Pipridae > Corapipo > Corapipo altera. The sequence continues at coordinate 10,996,033 of NW_020884898.1, read as the reverse complement.
AGCCAGGGGCAAAGTCTGAAGCAATATAAATTGCTTTGCAGATAAGCACATTAGCTAAAAGAGGTCTGTTTTTCCCTGCTAGGCAGAATTTTTTTGCACCAGTATGGGGGAAACAAACTCTTACCATATTAATCCTGATATTGTTGTTTATGTTCTCTGATGAATAATGTCCAGGACTCTGAATTGTAGGTAGGAAGTTCCTTTAGATCATAAAAGATTTTAGATTATCGTGTTCACAGAATTCCTTCTGGTATATTTTTCCTCAATATACATATCTTGCTGTGAACTAAAAAAACAAATATACAGGCAATCAATAAGTAGTAGTTAATGTGATACTTCTAATATGACAGCTTGTTCCTTTTCTCCAATAAAAATAAAGAACATGCAGAGCAGGATTAGAATTTATAGACTATTTCCTGTCAGTCACTCAATTTTAAGAGTCAGAATCTTCTGCCTGTGTTTTATCTCCTGATTCACTACATGACTGAATATTTTTTTTGTTTTTAAAAGGTGATATTTTGCAACTATACATATATTTCTTTGGAGAAGTCCAGAGCAAAATCAGATGTCAGACATACTAAATGAGAATGCTAAAATATGGTAAGCATATCTGACAGTTCAAAATACATAATTTCTTTGCTGTCTGTCTCAGTGAATTTCTGAAAGAGAAAATAATATTACCTGCTTTATTGTAAATTGTGTTATGAGATAATATTTTTGTTCTACAGCCCTGGTAATCTTCTTGTACTTTTACTACTAGGAAAATTGTCTTTAGTCTGGGACATTTCTTGACTTGAATTTGACTTCTTTCAACATATCAATCCAGCAGCAAAAAGCTTTCATTTAAGTAGGCTTCTCTGTTTTCAGAAGAATGTGTGCTGTCATGTTGAAAACCCTGACTCCATCTCTCTAAGTTTACAACTGAATATAACTGTCTAGATCTTAAACTGACCTTTGCTTTAAGAAAATATATTTATTAAATTTCTTGGCCAGATTTACCTCAGGAAAAAAATCCCTAAACCCACAAACAAAACCCAAACAACAACCACAAAACAAAAAAGGAAAGGAGAACTGAAAAGCACTCAGTTCAGACAATTGGAATGACATTTCTGCAAGTATTTCTATTCTGTAATTATTTCTATTCTATAGCTCTGCTAAACCTACCCTTTTCAAAGTGTTATTCATTATTAACTATTGCAGCTATTATTGTTAAACAGTTATAAGCCTGCTTAATCCCTTACAGAGCTGCTACAATTCAAAGTTGTTTACGTACATATGATAAATATATATAGATTCCTAAAGAAAAAAATTTCTCTAATTTCAGCATAAATACATTTAAAAATTTACAAGAGGAATTTAAATACACATATGGTTACAAAAAACCCCCCTTATTATTATCTAAAGGAAATCTATTATTTAAAACCTGAGATTCTGCCTCTGTAATTTATTTGATTCAAATAAAAAGAATTTATCTCCAGTGCAAGCAATCTTACAGTTTTGCTAGAAGCAGGCCAAATGCCCTACATCAGTTCAAGACCCTGTTTTGTTATTCCCATTTAGTAAGCAGCAATTACCAGGATTAGAGGCTAAGGCTCAGCTCACTGGAGATGATAGGTATTTAGCCATTTCCTGGGCATTGCTTTGGGGCACACAGACAGGTTCCCATGGGCCCTGAGCAATGGAGACTCCTCCACCAGCAGGCACCAGAGCAGGTCCATTTTGCTGCTACTGCAGCTGCAAATGGCACATACCACAGGTGATGCTCACTGCAGGAGCTGTGGGGATATAAAGGAGAGTAGGGGTTATTGCTGATGGTGGAGTGCCAAAGGTTAGTGAAAAGCTGGATTGTCTGCTGGACCAGGGTAGATAAGAACACAAAAGGGCACAGGAATGGATTTGAATACAGCCACTTATCAGTGTGCCTTTTAAACTACATTATGCTCTGTATAATGGTGTGCTCTTAGTGCTAAAATTGGGAGTCTCCTTTTATGAGTGTACTAATTTATTAACATCAATTTTGTGTCACCGTTTTAGCAGCTCCTCTACTTCCCTGAGCCAAGAAGTAAGACACCAAGTCAGCTAAATTCAGACTGAATTCCAGTGGCTCTTTTTCTTTTCAAACAAATATTGCTTTCTGCTGATGTAGCTCTCTGTTGGCTGCTGTATTGTTTTCTCCACAATAAAAACAAAGAAGCACATATAAAACAAAGATGTTTATGATTTGGAATAAATTGTAGCTTTACTATTCTTTATTACTGGAAGCCATCCAATTATTATGCAGAAGAATAGAAAAAGGATCATTTATATACCAAACTGTTAAATTTTATATTGAGTGATATGATAAAATAGCCAACTGGGATGGTGGGTGGGGAATGGGAGGAATGCCAGATTTTATTTATGTCATGTTTATAGTTAGCTATGTTTATCCTTTTTTGTCAGTTAAAGGAACATTAAATAGAATTATCTTGGATTTATGGTAAGTAATAAAGCAGATTTTTTTTCCATGAATGCTCAATTAGATTAAAGTATACAGTCACAAGAGCAAATATGCACCTATTTATGATTCCTTTCCTGAGGCCATCTTCATGTTCCTCTCCTGAGACTGCAAGAATCTGGAAGACTTTGGAGAAAACCGTGCGTGTGTTTACTATAATACATATGTAAGCATAATGCAAGGCTGGTAGAACTGAAACATGAAGTTCAGGGATCATGAAAGAGAATGGAAAGGTACAAAAAAAAAAGTTAGCACCAGACCTAAAAAATCCACCAAGTGGGGACTTCTGACAAGAACTAATGCAAATAAATATTGCTTCAAAAGAGCACTATCACTACATGGTATTGCTGGAGGAAAACTCAAAAAGGCTTTGTTAAACCTTCTTGCTGCCATGATTCACTTGTGCCTAAAAGAGTGAAAAGCTTAGAAATCCTTGATAGAAGGCACCCAATGTCTGTCTGTGTATCACTGGCACAGAGTGACAGTTTGCTCAGAAAGGGATCAGTCATCTAAAGTCAGGGGACAGATTTTCTTCTCTTTTCCCTGCACATGATATCCTTCAAAACTCTTCTAAAATGTGAAGATGCCATTTCAAGCCACAACCGGTATCCTTCTTTCTTATTTTGTGTTTTATTTAAGAGATCACCTCTATGAAACATGGGAAAGGAAAGCAGAGTCAAGTTTCATGTTTTTCAACAAGGTTAAATTTGCAGTTCAAATTTGGGGATCTAGCATTTGTTGTTGTGTATGTTCACATAAAAGATAAAAGAGAAAAAAAAAAGACCAGTTGTTTGAATCAATTAATCTCAAAACATTCTGTGAGGCTTATACTCAGATACTGGCTCAGTCTATTGAATGCCATTTTTTGATTAGCTGATAAAATGTCTAGCCAGTGCTGTCATGAAAAAAGCAAAAATCCAATTCATTAAGATCATTTTGTGCTGCCTCACATGCTGTCTTCGACATAATTTTAGACTGGGCTTGTTGCACAAGGACTTCCCCACATGGCAGTTTTCTTAAGCAGCACAGTGATGCTCCATCACAGAGATGCTGCCTAAAAGGAGCTGGAGCTGGGAAAATGCCAGACCTCCCAGGACCTGAGCAAGACAGGTAATTGATGGTGCCATGGCTCAGGACTCAGAAACCTGCTGTTTCTCCTCATTTCTCTTAAATCCACAGCCAAACATCATTCATGCCATACTAATAACAAGAATTATATTATCACAAGCTATACTTCCAAACAGACTCTTCTTCTTACTGGCAAACAAGACTTTGAGGATTCTGCTTCACTTTTATGCCAGCACAAACTTCTCTGCTGTTTTATTCCTGAATTTTTCATGCCTCTTTTTTCCTTCCTATGTGTCTTACAGGTGGATGCAATCAAGTAGCTGTTGCTCAAAATTTTATCATTCACACACTAAATAACTGAAACAATAGGACAAGTTTTAAAAATCATCTTGCTTGCTTACTTTGGGGGGGAAAGGTCTCTTGAAAATCCCTCTTGCTGCAGATTTTCTTAGTTCATATTTATTAGAGTGAAACCTGTTCTTTTATTATGGCCTAGGATGTAAGTCGTTGCAAAAAATCATTTCAGGTCAGTTTTATTCACTTAGTACTAAAAGGTAATATTTATTACATACAAAAGTACTACACACTTCTATTATTCATTAGCTGTGAATTACTCAGTGGCATAACCTTATGTGCTTTCATATTTTATCAATGCAGAAATATCTTTGAAGCTTGTGAGAGAAGGGCAGCTGTGGTCTTCAAACACTATTCAGAGCCAAGGAGACTAACAGAAGTCTGCATACACAACACTCAAGTGCTAAATGCTCAGACACACCCAGCATCAGAAACTGTTCTGCATGTTACACAACAATAAGTTGTCCCAATACCTTTTTTTATAATCCTCCACAGTGCTTTTCTCCAACTGTACATACAGAATCATGGAATCATTTTGACTGATCTCCACCTTGTCAACTAGACCAGAGCACTGAGTGCCAAGGCCAGTAGTTTGTTGAACACCTTCAGGGATGGTGACTCCACCACCTCCCTGGGCAGTCCCTTCCAATGCTTGACAAGCCTTTCTGTGGAGAAATTCTTCCAGATGTTCAATCTGAATCTCCTCTGGCACAACTGGAGGCTACATCCTCTTGTCCTGTCACTAGGGAGAAGAGACTGATCTCCCACCTTGCTACAGCCTGCTTTAAGGGAGTTGTAGAGAGCAATAAGGTCTCCCCTGAGCCTCCTTTTCTCCAGTCTAAACACCTCCAGCTCCTTCAGCTGTTCCTCATAAGTTTTACTCTTTAGACCCTTCTCTGGCTCCACTGCCCTTCTCTGGACACACTCCAGCACCTCAATGTCTTTCTTGTCTTGAGGGGCCCAGAACTGGACACAGTGCCAAGGTACAGTGGGACAATCACTGCCCTGGTCTTGCTGGCCAAAATATTTCTGACACAAGCCAGGATGCCACTGGCCTTCTTGGCTACCTGGGCACATGCTGGTTCATGTTCAGTCACTGTCAACCAGTACGCCCAGGTCCTTTTCCACTGAGCAGCTTTCCAGCCACTCTTCCCCTCCCAGCCTGTAGCATTTCCTGGAATTGTTGTTACCTAAGTTCAGGACCCAGCACTTGGCTTTGTTGAACCTCATACAGCTGACCTTGGCCCATCAATCCAGCCTGTCCAGATCCCTGTGCAGAGCCTTCCCATCCTCCAGCACATTAACATTCCCGCCCAACTTAGTGTTGTCTGCGAGCTTACCAAGTGTACTCTCAATCCCCTCATCCAGATCATTAATAAAGATATTAAACAGGACTGTTCCCAATACTAAGCCCTGGAGGATCATAGCTTATCATACAAACTGAAAAATTATCATACATACTGAAAAAGAAATACAGAATCCCAGAGCAAATTAAAGCTATAAGTAACCAATATGCCTTTGTACCTGAAATACCTACCTCTGTTCTGTGTGTTCTCTCAGCAAACAGCACCAGGGCTGTCAACACTGGCAGGTGCTGTAGTTCTGTCTCCCCTTCATGCCAGGGTGAGGGCTGTGCCATCCAGGGGCAGAGAGATTTCTGCTGAAGCAGCCAGCTTTGTTACAGAGCTTGTGCACGGCCTGTTCAAAGCATCTGTGGGGGGTCCTTTGCTCTTCTCTACTGCTCCTCAGCACCAGCAGTTGTGGTGCTGGGAGATGGTGCTGGGGGTAACATCAGAGTATTTTAAGCATCTGTATCATTTGGCTGAGAGACAAACAGCTCTCCTTAGCGACTGTAAATAAAACACCGAGGAAAAATAAATAAAACACTTAGGAAATCTAGTTCCCTGACATGATGATTCCTGTGAATTGTATAAAGCACACGTCTCAAACAGCTGAATATTCTTGCAAAATGCCCCCCTTCCCCAGAGTGACAGTATCTGCTGGCTTCCCAGATCTTAGTGGTTTGGCCATTGATAAGAGAATAAGTTAAACAGAGGGAAGAGGTCAGAAAAGTTAGTCAGCAAGGGGTGTAAAAGCCAGTCAATATAAAAGTTCTCTCTCCCTCAGCATTGATTAGTCTGTCTGTTACAAACACAGTAACAGTGCTTTTTCCAAAGAACAATAACCTGCACAAAACTTATTTGTAGCTCAGGCAGTTTAACTAGAAATCTAAGCCATGGGCAAATCCTCTTTTAAGTTTTAATTTAATTTAATCTTCTCCTCAGGGCATGGAGTATGCACAGGAAGAAACAGTTATTATATTTTTCATGAGAGAGAAGAAAACAAAAAAGGAAAACAAATTTGGTGAGGCTGATGGGGCCGTGGAGCAGCTCCGAGGTGGGGGCCGGGGGGGAGCTCAGAACTCAAATGCCTTCAGGTGAACCCTTGAGAGAAGCTGACTTTTCAGCTGATGGCACCAGAGATTGTGGATGGATGGAGAGAGATCATGAAAGCCAGATATCAAAAGAGAGATCAGAAGCAAGCTATTAAAATGTACATTTATATTGCTAAATATTTTTTGGCTTGCTGAATTGAGACAGCTAGCAAACAGCACATCATGAAGAGCATTGATTGAAAAGCTCACTGAGTTGGGAAAGAATTTTTCATTTCATAAGTCATTTGCTGTAATCATTCCAAAAAGTCAGCAGATTTTTAAAATTAATGAGAGTCTTTCTGTGATGAAGTCTGGCTTGATGGCCACTTCCTTCCCTCGGTTTTCTCTGGAGAACTGAACCTCATCCTTTTGTGCCATTAGAATTTTTCGGTCAGTAATGCTAATTTGTTTGGCATGTATACAGCATGAGAATACTCTTATCCTGTTTATAAAATCCCATACAGATACAATGCTTTCCAGAGATTTTAAGTCCAGCTCCAAAGAGGTTTTTCCTGGGAGCTGATGCTGCATGTTGATAAACAGTGAAGCAGAAGGATTGACATTAGAAGAGGTTACAAACAGCAACAACTACATATTTTCACTTGTGGAGATCTGGAAGTCTACTATTTTTAAAATGAATAGCATTATTTTTTACTGATTTATATCCTAGTAGATATTTAAGTCTTCAAAAAAAGGATAGAAATTCCCTGGCCATATTCCACTTTTGGTGAGGAAAAACAGGCATTGGACAAAAAAAATCAACATGTCTGTTACACATAATGGTCATTTGCATTGGTTTCCATTGATCACTCTCCAGTACCAATTTTAATTTCATTATAAGATACCACAATACACACACTAGTTGAGCCAAAGCTACTTCAATAAATACTTACCATATCTTTGACCTAGTATAGATATTAAAAAAAAAAATCTGATTTTCTTAGTATACTGCCAAACACTAATTGATTTTAGCAAATTTTAGGAATCTAGACATGCTTTTTCTTATACACAATACAAGCATTTGTTTCAAAATGAAAGCTAACAGGACTTAATCTCAGTAGTAACTTTCTCATTGCAGACAGAAATGTCACGTGATTTTAGGCTTTCCACTCGTTGGAAGTCTTCCTTATCCAGGAAAAACCTCCAGGACATAACATATGAAGGTGTGAAAGTCTAACAAATAATAATTAACACCTAACATTTGCCAGGTTGCTGGAAATCATCTAGTTACTAATATTCTACTGAGAACCAGCAAGGGTGTAAGAACCAACCTGCCATCTGCGACCGGAATTGTTGTCCTGTAAGAGCTATTTTCTCTCTGTTGCCTGTAAGAGAAGTCCAGATGACAGCACTGCAGATAATGTAAGTCAGATGGAATAAACACCATCCCCAGTCACTTGTCCATCTGATGCAATCTCAGTTACACACTGCATTATCACTGAATTTACTGCTGTCCACAGCCTCAGAGTGCTGGAGATTTCATTTTCCTCATGTTTAGTATTACATTAACAATAATAACATATATTATGACATCCTGATACTGTTGGTCTTGCCTTTTCCTTCTTTGACTTAAAGGACCAGGAAAAATACTGTACTGATTTGATCAACTAATTTGCATATGCATTTTGCTTTGCAAATTATCTCACTGTTCCAGAGCTTTAACCAGTCTGGACCACAATTCTATAATAGTCACAGCAACTGTTTTGTTTCATCAAATGAATGAGCTTTTCCCAATTTCTATTTTTGTCTCTTACTGAAACAAATGTAATTATGAAGAAAATAAATTTCCATGACAATCACTCAGAGTTGTAGTTTAATTTATAATGGTTTAATATAAGTTTTAATTTCTAAAATTTATTCTGAGTGAAATTCAAATGTAAACAAAAATAAAAGCTTTTAAGACTATTTAATCCACAAATGTTCTGTTCACAAAAATTAAGTCTTTCCAATCCACTTTGTCAACAGTCTCTTTTATATTTACATATTGCACAATCAGGAATTTGAAATCTAAAAAGTTTTCTTTAGAAAGAAAACTTATAGGAGGATATACCCAAGGGCCTTGGCCAAAAACAACAAAACTTTTCTATGTATTTCTATTTGCTTCTACCTTATATGGTCTTCTTTTTGAAAAAAACAGAAAAGAATAAACACCAAGAACCAGAAAAACAAGATTATGAAAATCCAAGCAGAGAAAGCTAACAGAAGGAGGGCAGAAGTGTATGGCTATCAGAAGAAAGATGGTAAGCACAGAGATGTTTAGAGAACTTGCAGATTTGGCCCAAACAGGATCCTCAGGGGTAGTGAACAAGTAAGAGTTGCATAAAGCTATTTGTAGGATTCCTGGCAGCTGTGGTTTTCTGGTTCATCTCATCACAGTGTAGGTGCTCTTCTTACCTCAGCTCAGACTTCCTCGTTCACACTTTCTCTGTGAGCTGCCTGAGAGCATGGGCTATTCACTCCTTAGCAGTCAACAAGATCAAGGCAAAGGTGTAGAAAAGAAAAAATAAAGATCTGCATGAAGGCAGGAAGAAATTGCTGCTGCACTCCTTCCTCAGGTCCCTGATGCTCTTCTTCAGGTGCTGGACACAGACCCTGACACCTCTCTTCCCCTGTGTTTCCTCTGCTACATCACTGTGCCTGTTCCTCACACTCGCACTCAGTTGTTCCACCTTCCACTACCATTTCGACAGCTTTTGATTCTTATATTGCCAACTTTAAGGGGGGAAATTCCCCCCCTCCAATGCTCCTGCAACTTCTGACTGCACAAATCTCACTGCAAAATGATTTGGATGGGAACAGAGAAAATTTCTCTAGGATTGCAAACACATGACCAGTTCTGACCAGGATCCAGCTCCTCCTCATTTCGAGGGCTACCCGCAGTTTCCTCTTCCTCCTCTGTCACATGGGGGACCCCAAGTGCATGTGACCTTTCCCTGCTGCCTCTGCATCAAGTTCTTTGTGTAGGAACGTTAACTTTTTAGGCAGTGGGGACATGCTCCTAATGATCATCTCCTGCTGAAACCTGCAGCATCAAGGCACATCCGTGACAGTTCTGTGGCCCTTCCTGATTCTTCTCTTCTCCTCATGACCCTGTGTCTGTCTCTCCTTCCAGCCCAGGTCTCATCACTGTCCCCCCCCCGAGTGCAGGTCTCTGCCAGACACCCTCCTCCTAGACCCCCCCCTTCTCCCCTCTCCAGCCTGCCTTTTATATGGAAAGCAGCTTCCCACACACTGCTCCCGAAGTTGCTGCTCTCATTCTTCTCCCTACTCGGCTGTCTCCACCCTGTCTCTCAGACAGGGTCTAATCCCCTACGCTTTGTCTGCACATAGACTGTAAACTCTACATTTACGATTATGCCTCTGTCACGTATTTGCCCAGTTCTATATGTCATTGCTTTATAAAGGACCAAAATCATTGCTTTGCCTTCAGAACTATTACTCTATTCAGGTACCAATTCAGATGCTATTTAAATGACAATTGGGTTCACAGAATATGGCTTCCAAGTATTTTAATTTGATTAGGAATCAGTCCTTCTTAATTACTTTTACAAATAATTCCCATTTTCCAGCTGGAAGTAGAGATAAGCTTGTGTGTACATATATAGTTTGCTCTGAGATTGGGGAAAAAAAAAAATCTGTTCCATAATTGTGTATCTGATAAATTGGACAAAAGAGAGATGACAACTTTTAAAGAATTTAAAAGCAGAACTGATTCTGGTAATAATCCCTAAAAAAACTCCACTAATCACATTAGCAGAAAATAATCTGTAAAGAGTAAAGCAAATTAAGTGCACGTCAGAGCAAGGGAGAAGTTTTACAATTTGGGGGATAGATAAGTGATTATCCCCGTGAGAAGACAGGGTTAAAAAAAAAAAAACAAACACAGAAAAAAACTAAATTCACAGCAGGTGTCAAAATCAAAAGATGATCTTTTTCACTATTTTACAATAAATATATGCACATGGCTAATTTAAAGGTATTGGTGAGATAGTCCATAATATGCTAAAACCGGGAAATTGAAATCAATTTTATTTTAAAATCTTTATACTACTTAAAAGCCAGTAATTTGAAAAATTACGAGAAACATTAAAGTATTATAGTGCATGTTCAAGTTTTTGCCCTCACACTCCCAAATGTGATATTGAATAACTCTGGAGGAGCTATATAAGGAATAACAGATATAAATGTATTAAATTTTAACCACCAACAAAAACCAAGCCAACCATTGCTGTTTTTCCAGGTCTGTGGTGGATACAGTGGGAGCAGCTACAGTGCTGCACAAAGAACAGCTGTGGTGCCTGTAGCAAAAGAAAGAACGGGACAGGGAGTGGCTACAACCAAATGTGTCATAGAAAAATGGTATCTCTGAGGGTGTCTTATTGACTAAAAATGATTCTTTAAAGGAATCATAAGCTATATTAAATGCATATAAGACTTGTGTTTCTGTTTTGCTCACTCTGAAACAGAGAAAATCTTGTAGATGTGTATGGACACATGAAGAGAAAAGAAGGCGACTTCTGCTCATTTCTTGCTTTTGAATTTTTAAATTTGTTGAGGTTTCTTCTGGAATTACAGGCAAAAGGTTCTGTGCATCATGTAAAATAACCTGTTATAGCTTGGAACAGAGATGATGTCCAGTGCTCACCTGACTCTAAGGTGGAGATTTTTTCCCATGGCTGACAAAGCACAAGGATCTATATCTACATACAAAATTATTTTGCTGTTGCAACACTCTGCTCAAATGCATCATAAACATAGCTCCAAAAAGGAGGCACCCGCTATGATCATGACCTTCTGACTCCTGAGATAGCAAGAAGAAATGGCACATGCTTCTTGACTGTTTCCACACCTTCTGTCCTCTACAAGTCACTTCACTGCCAGTCTCTTCTCTGGCTGCCCAAGCGTTGTCAGAACAGCCCATTGCAGCCCGAAGTCCTTCACTGGTTCACACAGAGAGAGAATTAATTAAGCCATGTTTGTGGAGAAGAGAGAAGCAAGATGCACATCCTGTATTTGCTCTGTGAGCTGACCAAGCAAGGACAGAGAACCCCACCACAAAACTGCTCTAAACTCTGGATCCCTTCCACACTTACTGTTACACTAAGTCAGACTTCTGAGATGTTTGCTTTTCCTTTACTTCTGCTGGGATTAGACATTGACTTAAAGTAATTTTCTGCTAGGATTTAAATTAAATGCAACTATTTAAAATTCAGTGTCAAATGGGGCAGCTAAAATAAGAAAAATCAGAATAAATAAAAGTTAACATTTGTACTGCCAATGCAAATACACATTTAACAGTTGAACCATACAGCCTATTCAGCAAAACACTCACTTCCTAAACCTCATTGGAATGAACAGGACTTAAATATATATACCTAAAGTTATGGATTTGTTGGCTAATATTTACCTAGTTTCAGGTAAGTATTGGGTTTTGCCCAATAACTCAGCATATAACATACACACGACATACAATGAATCTTGAGTTCTCTAATAATGAAGCATCTAGTCTGAGTTACTTCATTTATCTCAAAACTGTAGGAACTTTCCAGGTGCATACACCAGGCATTTCCAGAGGCAGTCAGAATGAGGTCCAGGTGAACAACAATACCCCACTGCATACATAGTTTTGACTGGAAGTGCACTCTGGACGGGCAAACCAGAAGGAAGACCCCACAGCCCAGCACAACCTAGAGCACTTGCCCCTCAAATTATAGAAATATAGAATGGTTTGGTGAGCAGGAACCTAAAAAATCATCTAGTTCTGACCCCTAAATTAGATTCAGCTGTACTCACCTATTGTACATACATACCCCTGTCTGTCTCCATTGGTGACAGATAACAACTTCAATCCCAATGGTTGTGTACAATGCATCTCCTTCATTGTGTAGAGGAATAGATTTTCAGTGCTGAGGCAAAAAAAAGATTTGGAAATCTTAAGCAGTCCAGAAAAATTCCATACTTTTAAATTGAAAACTACACCACGTTGAACTACAACGTCTCTGTATTATTCCTGTTTAGACGAAGGGACACAGGAGCCAAATTTGAACTGGTTTTTTTTTTCTTTTTTGCTAAACAAGTTCTGACACTGTCCAAAAATTGAAGTTAAGACACATAACCATACACATATATCTATGCATACCACATTTTGTATTTAATATATAAAGACATAATCAGATAGATTTGCATTTTGGTTATCTTGCTATATGGTAGATGTGTTTGGTTACATATTCTGCACTATTCAGTAAGGCAACAAAAGTAAAAAATTGGTTCAGCAAGTCAGTCACTGAAAGAAAGTGTGAGCATATAATTTCAGTTTTTCTCTTTTCTCCAGCTGGTTTCAGCACACTGAGACAGTTTCACGTGTTCTTCGGACTCCTAAAATGGCTTCAATACAACCTGACACAGACAATTTCCCTCTAACAATAAAGGAAATCAAAATACATAATGCAGAATCATTCAGAGCTGCCACGATTTTAAAATCCCATGCCCTTTAAGAAACTTTCAAAATAAATGAAATGTTTTATTAATTCTAACAGCTTAATGTACAGAACTAATAGAGGTGTAGTCCATTCATCATAAAAATCTTTGTCTTCTCCCATAATGCATTAATTTCTTTATACAGACAGATTGCATGGCTATGTTTGTGTGACACTTTTTTCCCACTCAGATCAATTCTAAGACCTCTGAACTAAAGAAAATCATCTTTCTAAATGGAATACTAATTTTAGCTAAGCTGCTTTTGAAGACTACGCTCTTTTAAAAAAAGCCAAAGCTCCATACAAAAGGTAAGGAGAAGAGGGAGAGTGTAGCTGATGAAATGCAAATGAGGCTTTTCTCAGACAGCTGGCTGCTTTGGGATGACATGTGTGATGAATGGCTCTTAAAACATGAGCAGGCATCAAGCTCCAATTCAGTGTCAGACTGGCAGAAACAGAAGCATTACTGGATGCTTCCTTTAATTAATGCAACACTTCTGCATTAGTCCGGACACTGCCGATAAATGGGAAAGAACTGATATCAGTGGTAATATCAGAAATCTTTCAACCTTGAAGCTGGGATGCATTAGCCAAAAGCTGCGGTATCGTAAAAGGTTTAATTGTATTTGTAATGTACCAGTGCACCATGACAAAAATGGGAGATAGTGTAGGCAGGACAGAGTAAGCCAGTGATAAATGAGTGTGAGTGAGCGATTATAAAGCAAGGAGGAGTGTGAAAACAGACAATAGACAGCGGAGGGGAAGGGAGCAGGAGTGGGGGGTTATGATAGCAACAGCTACTCTAATGTGAAAAGCAGGTAACGAGAGAAACCTGGTTATAGTTTTGAGCAGGGCTACAAGCACAAAGCAGTTTAACATAAATCTTCCCTACTGAATAGGTTTCATTGACAAAAGTGAGATTTACCACTGTGCCTACTTCTAGCAGGACTTCATGGGGAAGGCTTCATGAGCCAGTTATCTGCTACAAAGCATTACAACTCACTAAATCAAACACACAGCAGAGGGTTTTCTATTAATTGCATACCAATATAATAGGATACACACACTGTTCATCCATTGTGCTTAGAATTATGCTTTCTGCCACAACATACCATAAAACTCCCATGCAATTTTTATGCTGTCACATAGTCAGCAAGTATATGTAATAACAGCAGTAGCAGCTTTCTTGAGATTATTTGAAAATAAAGACTAATCTTCCATTGAAAGTATAAGAGCCTTTCACATGGAGAGGCTGCAAAGAATTCATGTGCAAGGTGTTCATGTTTTGTGTTTGCCATCAGTTGCAAACATTTCTAAAGACTCCATCTTCCTAGTAGGTAGGGCTAAGGCACATAATTAAGATTAACAACAAGTTCTGGTGAGGTTCTTGAAAATGCCCTATGCTCAGTGTTTCTGAGAAAGGTGAAGTATTCCCGTAATGTACTGAGAGTGATTTGCTGGTTCTTAATGACACCTTTATTCATGTGGTGGCCTTTTGAAACCACTCCAGTTATTCTCTCCCTTTTTCATGCACACAACAGGTGCACCAAATATTGGCTGTGTAGTTTCAAAACTCGGTTTTTTTCTCTCATTTTAAATAAACTTTGTTCTATGAAGAAAAAAATAAAACCAAAACTGTTGCTTTTTAAAATGAATGCAAGGATGAATTATTGTCAATGCTTATTTTCAGACATGAGGAGAAAGCAAAGAAAGAGAGAGCCATCAGAGAAAGAAACATTTTCAGGCATCAAAACCAGATGCTGAAAATATATAATCTGACACATAGAAGACTTCTGTGACCACAGTATAGGAAAATAAAATTATTTTTTAGTATTTGTATGGATGCTTCTCTCATTATATTAGACCACAGGTGACAGACAGTTTATCAGTTAGGAAAGTTATATATATATAGATGTATCTGTTTCCCTGAACTGAGACTAAAGACATTAAAACATCCTTTTATAGTTTCTTTTCTCAAGTATAACACACTTTCTTAAACATAAAAGACTGTAGAAAAAGATCAAAATATATATATTTAAGTAATTCTTTTTAGTACATTTATAAATATTTTTCCTTATTAAAATATTCCTGCATTAAGATTATTGTGAACGGATATGCTTTGATACTAATAGAAATGTCTGAATGGAAGGTAAGCTGGCCAGTGTTTAGCACAAAAGTTTTGCCCAGGGAGAAGGGGATTAGCAGGTTAGTGGTTTTGTTTCTTGTTTGATACACCATTTTTATAAAATCTTTAAAGTTTGGTTTAAAATTCTGTGTCTTGGGTAGCTGTCACACAGCTACCATGGTTCCAAAACACCTCTGTAGCTCCAGAAAGTTAATTGGAAACCAGGCTGATCAGCAGAGGAGTTCAATGGGGAAGAGAGTTAAAGAGGTTGGGATCAATTTGGGTTTTTTTTGTTAAATCCCCAAACAAGTTTAAAAAAACAACAAAACACAAACAACATGTATATATATATATATATATATATATATATATATATATATATATATA